>NC_080163.1:115355818-115612901 GCF_950295315.1 Erinaceus europaeus | reverse complement strand
ATCCCACCAGGCAAGTGATAATTGGCTCTCTGTTTATATTGATATATTCTGCTGCCTATGAGGCTAGATTCCGGAGATATCCCTTAATTCTATGGGCTTTGTTGCACTGAAGGTTTTTGACTTAGTCTTTTCTCCTGGTAGATAAAAGAACAGTCTGCCCTCTACTCAGGATGTTGTACAGTTTAATCAGAGGGAAGATATTGCTTTGAGTCTGATCATCATTGAGTTTTGACAGAGCCACTATGTGAGTGCTCAAAGCAAAGGTCTCTTTTCAGCATGGCTTTCCACCCAATTCTCCCCTCTGGGGCTCAAGTCAGCTGTGGCTGCCTATTAGTGCAGGGTTTACACTGGTAATCTGCAACCTTCTTATTAGTACAAGGATATTCTTGATCTTCGCTAAGCACTGATCTGACCCTGCATGCTCTATGTTTTCAGGTCCTACAAGTGCACATCTTTACCATCCATCCACCAGAAAGCTGAGATCCCCTCCTGAGGAACTGACCTGCACTACCATTTCCTATCCAAGCCTTATGCACTGATTTTATTCCATTTTCTAGACCTAACAAAATATCCATGACTCCATGTTGAAAGAAGAAGAGCTAAGGGTATCCCTCAGATATGAAGCTCTAAACCTAATTTTATGACATCTTGAAAAACAATATGACTTCTATGCTGGATATTAAAAATAATATGCTAGGGGTGATAAGAGAAAGTGCTTTTCGTCATCGTTAGAGGAAGAACAATACACTCCTTCAAAGTCTCATTTCTTGCCAGGGGTTTCTGTTTTATGTTTTAGTATCTGGAATTATTTCCAACATAAACAAAATTGCATATGAAAATATACTGAACCCACACATACCCATCACTCAACTGTGGTAATCACCAACTTATAACTATTCTTTCTTCTTCTTCACCTTCTTCTCCTTCTTCTCTTTCTTCTCCTTCTCCTTCTTCTCCTTCTCCTTCTCCTTCTTCTTCTTCTTCTTTTTTAACCTATTTTTTTTTACTCAGGTTGCATTGAAGCACACTATAAATTTATAAATTCATAGTTCATAAATATTTCAGTGTACATCTTTGAAAGATTAAGAAACTACTTAGGATTAATAACCAGCATGTCATTATCATATGTAAACACACTCACAATAATCTCTTAATATCATCAAATATCCAGTCAGGATTCAAATTTCCCTAACTACCTCATTTTTAGAAATAATCTAACTATCCCTTCATGACTTCAACAAGGTTTCCTTATTGTAATTGGCTAATATTTCTCTGAAGTCTCTTTAAATTCCCTGGACATTTTCTACAGCTTCTTTCCCTGTTCATCCTATCTACAAAGTATTTATCAAGCAGAATGAGTTATGTGTCTCAGAGAGATTCACACATGCACACACCAATTTTGCTAATTGTTTCTCGGCAGGGATTGTTCATGTTTCTTAGCCCTTTGAATATCCTGTAAATTGTCCATCAGATAAAGCTTTTATCTGGGTTTGATTTTTTGGCACAAATACTTCACAGGTGTGATTTGTTCCTCTAACAAGAAGCATGTAATAAACAGTTTGCCTTTTATTTTTATTTTGATAAGTTCAGATAACCATGATTTCTGCCCATTATTACTTTAGGGCATTTAAATGGTTTCTTCTTTCTCACAACCAGGTGCCAGGAGCCATTTCTCTGCTTGATAGAAGCTAATCCTTGAAACAACAGAAGCCCTTGAGATAAGTTTCTAATTCCCGTAGGAAGGATGTTTGCCAGAAACTAAGTGACATACCATATAGTTATAGTGACATACCATATAGTTATAGTTTAACAGAAATAGTTGCAAGGGACCCTCCACCGCGATCTCTGCCTCCTTCTTCCCCCTATGCTCCCCCTTCCCCAAAGCCTTAAAATGCCTGTGAACACAATAAAATTTTGCAGCTTAATCAGAAACTTGTCTTGCTGTCATTCTTTCATATCTCTTGTCCCTGTCATTCCAGGTCTTTTAGGTTCCTAGCCCCTGTTCACCGCCCTGCTGGTCGGGGCAACCAGGCAAGCTATTTTATCACTAGATCCACTTAGGTGAAATGGAGGGTTGAGATTATGAATATGTATGTGACAGTCAAACTCATCAGTAGGACAAATCACTTAAAATTCTTAGGCAAATCACTTAAATTATGGCTTCTTCACAATATTCTATCACAAGTAATGTTGTGTTTGTGTAACATCTCCAAGAATTCTGTGATCATTGTGCCAGTAGTGTGCCTGGCAGTGCAGGGATGGGAGCATGTATAAGATTCTTAGCACATCACTGCAGTGAGCATGGTGATACTGAAATTCCACAGCATGGATATTGTTTTCAGTCACTGAAAACTCATTCTCATACAATTTTGTCCTCAGCTTTCATCAGCAGACTTAGTGAGCACTGGAGAGAAGGATATAAAATCTTGGATTGTAGGCTGATCAAGAACTGACCATCTCAACAGGAAGTGCAACCTCAAGTAGAATGCATCTGTAAAATGCTTTCAGTGGTGTGCTGCACCCAAATTCTTATCTTTATTAAGTATTTATTACATCAGAGTTCAATAATAACTTCACTTTTCTTCTTTTTCTTCTTCTCCTCCTCTGCCTCCTCCTTCTTCTTCTTCTGCAACAACTCATGTTTATTTTCTGTATTTATTCTCTGCCACATGCCAGTGTATAGACAGGCACACGTTTTCACAGATGTAGATGTACGTGTAAGTCCTAACCAAAAATTGTGTTCAAAGTTTTCTACTATCTGAATCTGTGAGTAAAAATAGAAAATCTAATGTACATTATTCAGGTTTTTAACAAAGTTCCAGATGCTTTCAAATCAATTTACTACCAAATATCACAGATGAAGAATGGTGGAATTAAATTTGTGATATCTCTCCTCGTCCCTGGAACTCATACTTTTGATCAAAATAGTTAAGCACTTGACTTCTCTGATTTATTTCTTGAAAAATCTGTTTATTTCACAGGATTTCCTCTTTTTTTTTAATCTTTCTGCTTTTTAACATATTAGCTTGTATCTAACTTTGCTTAAAAAAGCAAATAAACTTAAAACAGTTTTACAGACAAGGGGTGCTGTGACTATTTCTATATTGTTTATCACACACACACAAAAAGCAACATTCTTAGCATTCATTTTCTTTCCTTTTTTCTTTCTCTTTTTGTCTTCACTAGGGCTTCATGGAACCAGGCTAACTTTTTTGGATAAAAGGAGGAAGATAAGAGATAAAGTGAGAGAGGGAAAGACAGTATGCATGAAAGTTTCTTCCAATGTGGTGTGGGTTGGGCTCAGAACCACATGATGTAACATTGCAAAACAGATGCTCTACCCAAGTAAGCTATTTTTCTGCTCATTGTCAACATTCTTCATTTAATTCTTTTAAGAATTTGTAAAGATTTTCAGTAAATATTTTTTCAGTCGTCACTATCAGACTTTTGTTTTCTTGGTTCAATTGCCCTCCTGAGAAATGCTTCCACCTAATATCCCTTGTTCCTTTTTAATTTCCTTGCAAAGAACAGCTGGAAATGTCCTTGAAAAGACAGCTTTATTGGCATATTAGCTGTTAGACAGATATCCACGAAGTTTAAATGAAGTGCCCAAGGTTATTTCCAGCAGAAAGATTTGAAATTTTCCCAGAGAGAACAGCATCCTATCAGGTTTTTGTCCTCTGAGGAAGCCCCAGGCAAAAGGGCTAAATTGATGGAGTCAGTCTTCTCCTGGAAATTTGCTCCTAAGGCAATAGCTAAGTGACCCTTCCTGGAGGCTAGCTTGTGCCCTTTCTCTCTGATGGGATCTGCTATTGTTAAGTTCTTCTGGTCATGAGAATGAAAATGCATTCAGTAGCATTAAGAAAAGAACAGACTAAGGAGTTGGGCAGTAGCACATCGGGTTAAACACACATGGCGCAAAGTGCAAGGACCAGCGTAAGGATACTGGTTCAAGAACTGGGCTCCCCACCTGCAGGGGCATCAATACACAAGCAGTGAAGCAGGTCTGTGGATGTCTTTCTTTCCCCCTCTCTGTCTTCCCCTTCTCTCTCCATTTCTCTCTGTCCTATCCAACAACAACAACATCAATAACTACAACAATAAAACAAGGGCAACAAAAGGGAATAAATAAATAAATAATAAAATATTAAAAATTAAGAACAGACTCACAGTGAACTGGAGCCATTTGTGTGAAGCACATTAAGAGATTGCTCTTGCCACCTCTCCTGTGATATTGCTTCTGCTCTTCAAATACCTACTGAGTTCATTAGGAACAAGAGTTTTTGGGGTTACTTGTCTGGCATCAAACCTTAGCTCTCTTTCTCACATAGGTTATAAGTGGCTTTGGGTGAATCGTTTCACCACTGGAAGATTTGTGTTCTCACTTGCAAAAACAAGAGAAATGATGGAAACCCATTCATCCAGAGGATGGGCTATCATGTGGCAGTTCATTGGCACTGAAGGCTCTAGTAAAATGTCACCTCCCACATGCACACCTCCTGGCATCCTCACCCCCAGCCTTAGGCTGGGTCCCTCCCTCCCAGCCCTGAGCAGATGAGCAAAGAGAGCCTCTTTCCAAAAAGTCTAAAAGGCCATGTGATCCACTTCTCTAAGCTTTTCCATGGTTGTACTCTGGATACAGAAAGACTCCATCATGTATCCCGTGGTATACAATTCTTTATCACTACTTACTAGTGGGGTGAATTTAAATAAGCTTCTCTACTTCAAATTGTGTCCTTTCCTAATCCAACAAATGACAACACAAGAGTTATTATGTCTATAGAAATACTCTACAGGCCAACCCAATGCAGACTATTAGAATTTCCTACAAGTTATGTCAAAGTTTCTGGAGTGTCAAGATGTCCCAGACATCTCTTCCCAAGATCTGATTCCAAGATGGCATCTGGTTTCTGACTCTTGTGAAATACTCAGGTGGTCTAGTAAAATGCTTTATGTGATTATGACAGTCTACATTAATTTATTTTATTATTATTATTATTTTAATATTTATTTTATTTATTCCCTTTTGTTGCCCTTGTTGTTTTATTATTGTAGTTATTATTGTTGTTGTCGTTGTTGGATAGGACAGAGAGAAATGGAGAGAGGAGGGGAAGACAGAGAGGAGGAGAGAAAGATAGACACCTGCAGACCTGCTTCACCGCCTGTGAAGCGACTCCCCTGCAGGTGGGGAGCCGGGGTTCGAACCGGGATCCTTATGTCGGTCCTTGTGCTTTGCGCCACCTGTGCTTAACCCACTGCGCTACAGCCCGACTCCCTACATTAATTTATATAAACTAACTAGGCAGCTTCAATAGCCATATTTATATGTTGTGGCCTTACATTGAACTGGACCCTGGAGAATAGCTTGAATTGAAATTGCATTTATTTTTACCTTACCTGTTGTCACTATTATAACAAACAATAGCTTTCTAAAGTATAATCGATGGTTTCTTGCTTTCTGGAGATAAGGGGATTAGTAGAAATAATGTGTTTGTCTTACTAAGGTAGACAGACCTGAGTTTTGCTTCTAAAGGAGGAGATTTCTGCTTGTCAGAAACCTAATTTTCCTAATTTGACCTTCCTTCTACATCTCATTTCTCCTGGGGGATAAAAAGAGGTATTTTTAATCTCAGGAAGACTTTTAGCAGCAGGAAAGAAGTTGGAAATATTTTAAAATTAAAAGGTTATAAATAAATTCTTCAGTGTCATCACTTAAATGTATCCACTGCTAGACTCCATTGATTCTGACATCTTTTACCTCTGCTCTCACTGCCTTCTTCTCACCAATCTCCTTGTATGAAATTTTTTTCCTCTGAGGCCAGTTCAGAGTGCTGCCAATGCTAACACCCTCTCAGTGACTAACGCTTCCTTAAGCTTCTTTGCTCGCCCTGATGATCTCTTTGACTGTCCAGGAAAATCGATTACAGTTTCTTCTCAGGTGTTTGGCTTCCAGATTTAGACAGTGATATTTAATTAGAGATTCTCTGCCAGCATTCACTGGAGCTCTTACATTTGCATGAGATCACTTGAAAGGACTGGAGAAAATTAAAAAAAAAAAAAGTAGCCAAGATGGTGGTATTTAAAAATCACAGAAATCTCATCCACGCTATGTTAAACCCATCCTTTAGTTAATCTTTGCAAAATGAAAGTTTTCATGAACTCTGACTTATGTCTAGAATGCAGAAAGATGACTGTGGCTGGAACTTTTCTAAGAAAAAACTGAATTACCTGCAGGTGGTTGGCAGAGGCACCTTGGCAAATTAATGAAGTAGAAGTGAGTCATTTCTCCTTTATTGGTGTTTATGTGCTTCAGATGTTCAAGTAAATGATTACTAGACTCTCCATTATTTTTAATATGCTCAAGTACTAAATTCCTTTAGTATATAAGCATGAAAATATTAGCCTGTTTTGTTCACCAAGTTCAATAAATATCTGAAGAAATATCTGGATTGCATACTGATTAAAAGACACAAGGGAGGGCCAGTGAAACATCTTTCCTGGATAATGTGTCTGCTTTGCTTTGTGCATGACTCAGCCTTCAGGCCAACCCTTCCCACACTGGTAGAAACTTTTGTGCTGTGGTCTCTCTCTCCAGAAAAAAAAATCATCTTGGAGTGGTGACAAAAGTAAAGTGAAAAACAGGAGAGCACTCTTAAGGCAGTAAAAAAGCATTGTACTTTTCTTCAAACACACATAAATGTATAATCAAAAGTGACTCTGGGTGAAGACCCAGGGTGAAGAGGACAGATCAGTGCAGATTCATCAGTGTAACAATTATTCCACCTGATGGGGTATGGATAGTCAGGAAAGTTGTGAAAGGTGTGAGAGCAGGAGTTCTATGAGAAATCTGCACTTCCTGTTTATTTTGAGTGAAAGAGTCCCTTCTTTGCGCTAAACAGAATCTGTCTGGAGGATTGGATATTTAAGCAAGATGAAACTTCTGTTTGTTCTACTGAGCTCCTCTACATTACTTTGATTCATGGATAGTTGTCCAGGATCAGACCTTGTTGACTACCACTTTTCTGACCAAATCTTTATAATTTAAGATGTCACAAAGATACTTCTAAATGAATGCAGGCATTATTTAGATCCGAAATGTAGTATCTTTCCTTACTTTTCTCTCTCTTCTAATCTCCTTATGACCCTAAAAGCTGCCAGATTTCCTCTAGAATTGTGCTCATGTCTGTGAGTCCCTGATTTTTTTTTTTTTGGTCATTTAGCATTTTTACATATTTAAGAGTACACATGATTGCTGTAAAGGTGCAGTCCATAATTAGATCTATTAAAAATGGGCCAAGAAGAATGCATAGTGGGTATGCAAAAGACTTTCATGCCTGAAGCTCCAAAGGCCTCATCTCCAGTTCCTAGCAACACCATAACCCAAGGCTGAGTAGTGCTCTAGTGCTCTAGTAAAAAAAAAAAAAAGAAAGAAAGAAAGAAAGAAAAGAAAAGAAGGAGGAGGAGGAGTAGAAGCTGTTTATGATGAAACTCTGATATTGTAGGGGTTGTATTAGTTAGAAAAATACTGCTTTAGATGATATTTATGAATTTAATCAAATTTTTACTTCACTGTAGTTCTTTCTGTTACTTCTTTGCCTTTGCTTCCTCCATATTATCTGAAAAGCTAGACACAAAAATTGAGAGAAGGTTCTAGGACTGTGTGTTCAGGGGGCCTTACATGAACACAAGAAATAAGACAGTAACACAGAAAAAAAGAGTCTTAATGTGGGGAAAGGGGAAGTGCCTAAAATCAGATCAAGAAATGCAGCTGGAGTATTTAATTAAATCTAAGATACCACTGTCTATAGGAGGCTGAATTACTTTCAGAGGGAAAATATTTGCAAATATCATCCTTTTGGAGATATTAAGTTTGAAAACATGTTCACCTTGGATTCTGTGTAATGCAGTATAAGGCATAACTAATGAAATAGGCTTTGTGTTTACTGCATAAACATATTTTTATTGTAGTTAGTTGTAATATAATTTATTTTGTATTTGTTTTCCCATAACTGTTTTTAAGCTAATCTTTTTAAAGCATGACTTTAAGTTACTTAGAAGCAAACTTCTATTTATAAGATATGATGCAACTTCTGGAGGAACAATGAAGACAACATTGATTAGCTAGAAAAAATATGATTAAAAATATATTGCCACTAGGGTTATCACTGGAGGCTCAGTGCCTACATAATAAATCCACTGCTTCTGGTGACTTTTTTTTTCTTTGAATTTTATTTGACAGGACAGAGGTTGAGAGAGGAGGTGGATATATAGAGAGGGGAGAGAAGAGAAAGATAGAGAGCAGACCTGCTTCACAGTTTGTAAAGCATCCCCCTTGCAGATGGGGACCAGGAGTTCGAACTTGGGTCTCTGTTAATGGTAACATGAGTCCTCAACCGAGTGTGCCACTGCCCAATCCCCCATAAATATGATTTTTATGAATGTTCACTTCACTTTAATTTTACTTTTTTGGTAGATCCACATACTGGCCATATAAACTCAAACATGTCAACATGTACAAAGGAGTGTATCTGTTCATCCCCTTGAATACCCATGGCTAAGGTAATTATATGATCTTGAAAGAAAGCTTATCAGCTCCCTGCCTAAGACTAATCAGATTCAAAATGGTTAATAAAATAAGAGCTAAAGAGCCATCCCTAAAGAGTCAGTTTGAGTTAAAATTTCATTTCACTAGAAACAACTTTGAACTTAGAATTTCCTAGGCAAGGGAAATTGCAAATTCTGTTAGAGTTAGTAGAAGAAACATTGAAAGCACCATGGAGGGCCCAGTGTGTATTAATCAATAGTAAGTCATCTCTCCAAACTTTCAAGATAACATGAATATCAGTGAGTTGTTGAACCACAAACATATCAAGAGTTCATGGCCAGGTGAGACTGAGGGACATATTGTTAAGATAGTATCCCTTTTTAAGCTATATATAATGGAGACATTTTATATTTGGAACAGTTGAGGTAATTACACACTTGGGGGCAGTGCAGGTAGGATGAAGACTACTTTGGGGGGCATTTCAGGAAAGTTTATATCTCCTGAGGGAGATATATCATGCTCATTCTAGTCTGTAAGCAGGTGTGGCATTTTCTCACAAAACTGGAGAAAAATATATGCCAGAGCTGTTTTATTTTCAGTATAAGCCTAATTAAAGTTCTCTAGGATTTTTCTAGAGTCATTGCATGAATAGAACCCAAAGAGATTTGCAAAACTTGTTCAATGCTCCCTTTTTCACAGACTGAAAAAAAATGTAACAGATGTATTAATGTAACTGAATTTAAAAGGGCCGGGCAATAGTGCAGTGGGTTAAGCGCACATGGCACTAGGAAGCCCCCTGGCTCCTCGCCTGTTTGCTTCGCAAGTGGTGAAGCAGGTCTGCCGGTGTGTATCTTTCCTCCTCTCTGTCTTCTCCTCTTCTCTCGATTTCTCTCTGTCATATCAAAATAAATAAATAAATAAATAACTGAATTTAAATAGCGTATTCTCTAGGTTCTCCATAGTAAATGGTTTTCCAAAAGTTTTAACTAGAGGATCTTACGTCAATAGCATGTTCATTCATAGTAAGATTGAGATTTTTTTTTTTTTTTGGTTAAGAAAATCTTAATCTGCTATGCCAGTACTGTGTCCCAATGAAAGGCAGCTATGCTTACCACTATACTACCAACACATCTTACTGAATACCAATGATAACCCTGGTGACAGAAAAAGGGAAGAAGAAAAAGGGAAAGGGAGAAGAGGAGGGGAGGGGAAGAGAATACTAATCTCAATGCCCCCCCCCAAAAAAAGGTTATATAGGAGTTTTTTGTTTTGTTTTGTTTTTTGCCTCCAGGGTTCCAATAGTTCCAGGATGCTGGAGATCTCCTTTTCAGACAGTAGAAACTGAAAAACTAATTAAGAAAAGGTAAGACTTGTCAAAGGGTCTAGTGACTGGTATAGAGTAGAAGATAGGTTGCAGGAGACTCTACACTTTTGGCATAAAGTCAGGGAAATCTCTCAGATCCATGTGATTTCCAGGTGGACAGCAGGAGGGAGGGTTTCTGCAGCTGAGGTTTTATATAAAGACAAAAGGGGGTGTGATGGGAAAGGCAGTGTTGAGGTGTGAGGGGATGATGCAGACACTAGCTTAGGGAATTGGGGTGAAGTCTCCATTGCCTATCAGAGTTAACAAAGCAGTAGTGGCCCTCTACAAAGATAGCATTTACACAAAAGCAGTTAAGAATGAGAGAAGGTACAGATTGTTAATGTTCTAACTGGAGTGTCAGCAAAGAAGGGGATGTAAACAGCAGACTGCCACAGTGAAAGGTTCCAGGGAGTGTGGAGGTACATGGTGCAGTTGTTTGGGAAGAGAAGTGGATCCTGAATAAAGATCAGTGAATGAGAGAGCTTCGGGGTTCCTAGTGGGTGAAGACAAGAGGTCAGCTACTTGTGTCACAGAGATGGAGATGGCCATGACAACTAGTCCAGATTCTCCATCTCATCACTGCACTTTTACCTCTCAGGACAGAAGTGCCTGCAGCTTTCCAACTACCTCAGCAAACAAAACATGCTTCCACTTTCCACTTATTTCAGTTTTACCTTGGTATAAATTCATAACTAGACATCTATTCTATGTATAGCTTTACTTCAGAAATAGCTTACTTGTTAAGATCTGAACTCTTCCATGCAATTTCTGGCACTTTGAAAAATACCGATGATTTTCTAAACCTTTAACAGGGGTATCAACACAATGTTAAACTTCTATTCTATATATGTATGTCTTCATATGTTATATAGGAATGCCCCATATTGAAGGGAATTGGGTTTGTGGAAGGACATGCTGGTTTCTGGGACAGGCCCTAACTCTCCCTTCTTCATCATGAACATCAGAGGCCAAACTCCACTGCTGTTTTTTTCTAGTAATAAGTACTCCATTTTCAGATTCTTTAGAATTTCCCTCACAGTCCGGCCAAAATAGAGTTTTCCATCATTATCTACAATTATCAAATCAAAATCAAGTTTGTCCCAGTACTATGTTTTTTAATACCTTAAATTGTGTTGAGGCTGGAATTCACCCCCTTTGTCCCAAGTTTCATACATCTTTGCCCACCCAGCCTGTGTCTAATGCTTTGTCTGTGCATATGTCTGTCTACTGATATATCAATATATACATATCTGCAGTTATCATCTTTTTATAAAGGGAGCTTTCTGAAGATCATGACTAGCTAAAGCCACAGTTATAACCCTGTGGTTTCTATAAATGGATACTATATATATATATGTATATATATATATACATATATATATATATATATATATATATATACTTTATCTTTAGTTGCCCTTGTTGTTTTTCATTGCTGTTGTCATTGTTGCATAGGACAGAGAGAAATGGAGAGAGGAGGGGAAGACAGAGAGGGGAAGAGAAAGAGAGACACCTGCAGACTTGCTTCACTGGTTGTGAAGTGACTCCCCTGCAGGTGGGGAGCTCAGGGCTTGAACCAGGATCCTTATGCCTATCCTTATGCTTTGCACCACCTGTGCTTAAACCGCTGTGCTACAGTCTGACTCCCCAAATGGATACTATTCTTATCCTGATACCCATTTGGAAGCCCTTGGGGACTCAATCCAGCATGAAGTTCACAAAACAACTTGTGACATCTGGAATTATTAAAAATTGCCTCTCAGAGAGTCTCTTTTATTAAAAATATGTTAATTTGGGGCCGGGTGGTGCTGCACCTGGTTGAGTACACGTTTCAATGCTCAAGGACCCGGGTCTGAGCCTCTAGTCCTCACCTGCAGGAGGAAAGCTTTGCAAGTGGTGAAGTAGTGTTGCAGGTGTCTCTCTGTCTCTCTCCCTCTCTATCCCCCCTTCCCTCTAGATTTCTGGCTATCTCTATCCTATAAATAAATAAAGATAATTACAAAATAAAAAAGCATATATGTTAACTGAATTATTTCTAGGTTCTAGATTATGATCTTTCCTATTTTTCCAAGCTACTGTCCTCAAGGTTCGATAGATACTGCCATGAGTGTGAAACTGGGTCCACTACACTGAAGGAAGATCTTTTGCAATTATAGCACATGTTGCAGAAAATAGCACTGGGGAACAGGGATACATATGTTTTATCCATATTTGAATTCATCCGCAAAGATGAAGCCTTTGATTTTCCAAATGTGTTCAGATGGGCATGAAAGTCTTCAGTTTATATAAAAGTCTTTATGTTTTTAATGGCAAATCAATAACTTTATAGAACTTTCACCTAAAAAGTAAGCTAATTATTTCTGTCAACACAAGCTTTAGGTCCACAGTTAGGTTTCCCCTTGATTTATGAGCCTGGCTGTTCTCTGGATCAACTGGAACTTTATTACAAACACTTTCAAAATGATTTATCAGCTACAGAAATCAATGAGAATTTCATTTTGTGAAAATTGTATTTTTATAAGCAGCCAGGTAAACACATGTAAAGTTGCAGCGTAACACAAATGTGGCTACTTAACAGTGAAGAGGCATTTGTGGTTCAGGATTAATACACCTTAAAAAATTCATCTTGTAGACACTGAAAATGTCGAGATGATGGATTGCACTAACAAGGCACTTCTTTGATTATAATTGATGATGGAGGTAACATATGAAGAATGGGCTCAATTTTCAGCTGATTTAAAGAAATAATGGCTCCTACATAAATCTATCATTCCATGAGAGTCCAATATATACACAAGATACTGCAAATATATCAAGTGGCTTTTATTACATTTGCTATTTCTTTTGCTCACGAGGCTATTTTAAAAGTAGGTCTATTTTAGGAATACCAAGGGGAGACCAGTTTTATTTGTTGATCAACCTTTCTTCTATACTTTTGGCATAGCTTAATTGCATGATTAAAGGCATACAAGCCAAAGAAGAGAGATTCACAGAATTAAAAAAATTAGGTGTGGAAATAAAAATAAATAAATGAAAAGGATTGCTCAGTCAAAAGTTGATTTTCCAAACTGCTTTCCACAGGGACTTGGATAAAATTATATTCCCACCAGTAATGAAGGAGAGTTCCATCCCCCACACACACATACAGAGCCTCTCCAACAGTTGGTGTTTTTGTCTTATCTAATGTTTGACATTTTCACAGGTATAAAGTGGCATCGCATTGTTGTTTTTATTTGAATTTCTATGATCATCAGTGATTTGGAGCATTTTCATATGTCTATTGTCCCTTTGGATCTCTTCTTTTGGGGGAAATTTAAAGGTATGATGTTGAGTTAGATAAGCCAGAAAGAGAAGGATCAATATGGAATGATCTCACTAAAAGGTGGAAGAAACTTAAGAAACAAGAGAGTAGGGGAGATATCATAAAAGTTATGCAAACAAACTCTCATGCCTGAGGCTCCTGGGTCCCAGGTTCAATCCAGGACCACCATAAGCCAGAGTTGAGCAGTGCTTTGGCAAAAAAAGGAAAGGGAAGGAAGGGGAGGAGAGAGGTGGGGAGGGAGAGGGGAGGGGAGGGTAAGGACCTGGGTTCAAGCCCCTGGCCCCCACATGCATGGGGAAAGCTTCACAAGTGGTGAAGCAGTGCTGCAGGTGTCTCTCTGTCTCTCTCCCTATCTCCCCTATCCTCTCAATTTTGACTGTCTGTATTCAATAAGCAAATAAAGATAATAACAAAATATAAAAAAGGAAAATCAGAAGTTATGAAAGGCCAGGAGATAGCATGCCTAGTAGATAGCACATTTTAGGTAGAAAGACCTGGATTTGAGCTCCTTCCACTGCATGGGAGCATCATGAATGACTGCTGCAATAGCATATGTCTTCTTTCTCTATCTTAAATTGAAAAGAAAAAGAGTCTACTAATAACAGTAGAACCTTGCATGTGAGGTTAAAGTCCAATAAATACACATACACACACACACAGAGGAGAGAGAAAGAGAGAGAGAGAGAGAGGAGAGGGAGAGAGAGAAGAGAGAGAGAGGAGTGAGAGAGAGAGGGGAGAGGGAGAGAGAGAAGGAGAGAGAGAGAGAGAAGGAGAGAGAGAGAGGAGAGGGAGAGAGAGAAGAGAGAGGAGTGAGAGATGGGGGAGAGGGAGAGAGAGGAGAGAGAGGGGAGAGAGAGAGAGAGAGAAGAGGGGGATAAAAGTTATTTAGAACTTTAATCGAAAAATCAAACTTATTATCCTCAACACAGGTGTTAAGTCTGTGGTCAGATTTTACTTGATTCGGTAGTAATGAAGCTTTTCTGCTAAACTGAGAGCAGAGAAGTTAATTTTTTGTGAATTTCCAAATGTACCTGTTCTTATAAGAGCAGGAATTTATTTTCATGCTTGACTCTTATTCCATCTTTAGGAGGAGAACCTGAAAATTTCAGGAAAAAGTTGGAAGGGATTAAAATACTGTCTACCATTTTTTCTTGTAAGATGGAGTATTCTTACCTTGAAACTGAGCACTAAATCCTTTTCGCCTATGGTTGCTGTCGGATGTGAAATGAAGTCGTAACCAGTTCTTATTGCTGATCACAGGAGAGGGGAGGTTCATGCCTGTGAGCCTGGAAAAGAGAAAGAAGAGAAAATTTTCCCTGTAAACTAGCAGAGAAAATGACCTATACCAACTCACTTTTACAGCTGAATTAGGGGCCAGTTGGTGGGTGGTTCACCCAGTAGAGCTCACATATTACTATGCACAGGGGCCTGGGTTCAACCCCCTGTCCCCACCCTAAGTGGAGAAATTTTGAAAGTAGTAAAACAGTGCTGCACATATCTCTCTCTCTCTCTTTCTTTCTCTCTCCCCTCTTTCTCTCTCTCTCTCTCTCTCTCTCTCTCTCTCCCTCTCCCTTTCCCTTTCTCCCTCTCTCTCTCTCTCTCTCTCTCTCTCTCTCTCTCTCTTTCTCTACTCTACCAAAAGCAAAGAAAAAGGAGAAAACCACGCCTCCAGGAATGGTGGAGTCATTCAAGCACCAAGCCCCAGGGATAGCCCTGGTGAAAAACAAACAAACAAACAAGCAAAATGGAGTTATATACAAAGAAAAAAAAGTCAACCCATAAGGTAACTAACTACCTTGCCATGTATACAGTCCAAGATCAAATACTAGCACCACCTGGGAGTGTCATGGTACTAGGGTAACTCTATTGCTAGGGTGCCTCTCCCTTTTTCTGCCCCCCTCTTTCTTAAAAAAATGACTTAGGAGCAGGTAAACTGTTTATGGGAGAGTCTACCCACACACTTGCAATGACCCCCACCACCACCCCAGTGTAGACCTACTGACAGTTTATTTAGAGGGATCTGAAAACATAACTCATGTATTAACTGCATTTAAACTTTAAAAAAGACTTGAACCATTTGATCTTTTCCCAAATACAAATGTACTATATATCCATGATAAATTGAAGACTTTCACAACTATTTGATATTAGATTCTTCTTTATAAAGGTTGAGTAAATGAGAAGATTATTTTTAATGTCATTTCTTTTCATCAGGACCTCAGTCATAACAACAGATTAAAAATAAGGAGATAAATGGGAAAACTCTGCCTTTTACTCTTTCACCTGAAGTTGACCCCATTAGGCTTTTTCATGCTTGATGACATGCCCTGTTCTCAGAGTCCCACTTGCAGAATTCACAGCAGGACTTTCCTAGTGAGGAGAAGCCAGCAATCTTTATGAGATGAGTATGGGGCTTGGGATAAATGATCTTTGAATAAAGTAGACAATTAAATTCAAGCACATATATATATATATATTACTATTTTTATTTTTTAATATTTATTCCCTTTTGTTGCCCTTGTTTTTTTATTGTTGTAATTATTATTATTGATGTCGTCATTGTTGGATAGGACAGAGAGAAATGGAGAGAGGAGGGGAAGACAGAGAAGTGGAGAGAAAGACAGACACCTGCAGACCTGCTTCACCACTTGTGAAGTGATGCCCCTGCAGGTGGGGAGCCGGGGGCTTGAACCGGGATACTTATACTGGTCCTTACGCTTCGGGCCACCTGCGCTTAACCCGCTGCGCTACCGCCCGACTCCCTCAAGCACATATTTTACAGAGAAGATACTATTAGTGCTGGGAAGAGGGCTAGATGCCAGAGCTCAGGACTTGAAAATAAATAAGACCCTGAGTTTAATTCTTAACACCTTATATGCCAGAACTAGGTTATATTCTGCTCTCACTCACAAATAAATTAAGAAATAAATATTTAAGACAGCAAAAGTAAGTCACAAACTGTTTAAGCTCTTGAAAAATTTCTGACCAAAATGTGTAGTTGGGTTTTCAGAAATGAGTAACTTACTTTGTACCACTAAAAAAAGGGGGGGCGGGGAGTCGGGCGGTAGCGCAGCGGGTTACGTGCACATGGTGCAAGTATACCGGTTCGAGCTCCAGGCTCCCAACCTGCAAGGGTGTCGCTTCACAGGCAGTAAAGCAGGTCTGCAGGTGTCTATCTATCTCTCCTCCTCTCTGTCTTCCCCTCCTCTCTCAATTTCTCTCTGTCCTATCCAACAACGATGACATCAATAACAACAATAATAACTACAACAATAAAATAACAAGGGCAACAAAATGGAATAAATAAATATTATTTTTTTTTAAGTCTATCTTCTCCAAGAGTAATAGTGCTTGTGAGAGCTACAGTGATACTTCAATCTTAGTCAGTGGTGTGTCATTATTATGTGTAACACCATCTGTACATAAAGGCTCTGTAAAGCCGGATAGATGAGTTCTCTGTTTGGTACCCTGGTTTGCAGCCTGTACATTGTACCCAATAATAGTTATAACAAGACATAGAGGTGATGATAAAAATTCACCTTGTAAACATTCTAAAAGTACACGTTCAATAGTATATTCATAGAGTCATGCCATGGATAAGTCTTTATATCTCAGTTCCCAGCATTTTTCCCAAGGGTGCCTATCAGTGTAGACGTGAACAGCAATATGGTGAGCAACTGGCTTGTAGCTGAATTTCACAGGATTCTCAGTGACCTGCTTTGTGAACAGGCTGGACCTGCAGAGTTTACTTAGTGTGTGGCAGGCTTTGTAAACAAAACATCCCTACTTAATCTGCTACATGGAAGAAAAGTAGAAAAATAAATGTGTAGTCCATTTTTTTCCCATGTCAGGATGTTCAATGTTTAGGCTTAAAGATGTGCTATATCCATTTAAAGTTTAAACCTAAACCCTGACTGTAACCAATCCCTTACGTGGACTGTGTTTATGTCACTGCTTAGAATAATCTTCCATAAAAGGATAGACACGACTCAGATCTGCCTATTTGACTGGATTTGTTTAATTCTCACTGGCAAGGTCTGATCTGGTAGATTCCAAGAAACTTTTCCTTATTCTGCTTTTAATATGAATGAAGACCCCTTTCCCTCTTTCCCAGTGCCATTTTGTTGAGGCTTCACTCACAAAATTTCCAGAAACCACCAAAATATCCATTCTGTCTTTCTTTGCACAATTCATTTGTAAAACACCAAAGATGGGTATCTCTGGGTACCAATCATGGGCTTTTTGTTGCACCTCTGCCCTTAAAGTGATATAGTAGAACGTTCTATCGTTATTATTATTATTTTTGGCCTCCAGGGTTATTGCTGGGACTTGGTGCCTGCACTATGAATCCACTGCTCCTGAAGGCTTTTTTTTTTTTCCTTTTGTTGCCCTTGTTGTTTATCATTGTTTTTGTTATTGCTGTGGTTGCTGTTGGATAGGACAGAAATCGAGAGAGGAGGGGAAGACAGAGGGGAGAGAAAGATAGACACCTGCATACCTGCTTCATGGCCTATGAAGTGACCCTCCCTGCAGGTGGGGAGCCAGAGGCTTGAACCAGGATCCTTAGTGGGTCCTTGTGCTTCACAATAAGTGTGCTTAACCAGATGTACCACTTGCCCAGTCCCCCATTCTATCATTTTATACATAGTAATCATCTGAGGGACTCTTCCATTTGAACAGTATCTGTGATTATCAACACCAGTCCTTGGTGGTCTGAGATTTCTGAGAAATAATCTATAGTTATGATCTACCTATATGTCCTTAAATCTGTTGGATTTCTAATAAATAAATTCAATTTGATTAAGGGATTATGGAGCATTTATGGGGAATTGTTATGAAGACTGAGCATAAGATACAAAGCAGAAGTTGTTTTTTTTTTTTTTTTTGGTTTTTAATAATCACAGGATGGATATTGGTGCACTCAGTTGAGTAGTACACATTACCATGCACAAGGACTGGGTTCAAATCTCCAGTACCCATCTACATGGGGGAATCTTCACATGTGGTAAAGCAGTGTTGCAGGTAACTCTCATTCTTTCTCTATCTCCACTTCCCATCCCAAATTCTCTCTGTCCTTCCTATAAAATACAAATTAAAATAATAATAATAATAATAACCACTGGCATTACCAAATGTCTTTGCTTATTAGTTAATAACATACAGTCAACTTTCTGTCATTTATAAACAAGGGATAATTACCTGGTTAGAGTCCAGGTATTCATGGGTAATTAGATATATAAAGTAAAGGAGAATAGTGATGAAAAGAAACACCTCAAAGAAAAGTGGTAGGGACAACACCCATGTTCAGTAGAGAAGCAATTACAGAAGCCAGACCTCCGACCTTCTGCACCCCATAATGATCCTGGGTTCATACTCCCAGAAAGAGAAAGAATAGGCAAGCTTTCAAGGGAAGGAATGGGATGAAGAACTCTGGTGGTGGGAATTGTACTCATCTTATGATCTTGTCAATATTTTTTTATTTTATATATAAATAACTAAATAAAAAGAAAAGTGGCTGGGAAGGATCTTCTTGTGGGAATGTTGTACTTGTTTCATTTTTGGAACATCTCAGACTTGGTCAGGAAACCCAGAAGGCAGATACAATAAGGTGGAGGAGCTCAATGGTCCTCACTGCTTTTCTATAACTGCCAAGCAAATTAAGCAATTTAATCTTTTGGCTAATTAATATCTTTCAAAACATTCCACAAGTTTTGGGTAAATGTAGGAGTCAGAAGATATTTAGACTGAAGGCAACTTTCTTTGCATCAAAATAAAACAGGCCAGAGTGTTCCATTTTCTCCAAATAGCTTTTGAGTTCTATTTATAATAGGCCCACAGCTCCTGTTTTCACATAGCCCCTTCAGAATCTTCACTTTTCTCATATTAATAGAAGGGTTGTACATGGTATTTGGTGCCAACATCCCAGCCTTGCCCTTGTGACTTCACTCACACTCTTGAGGTAAGTTGAGAAACTTAGAGCCAACTTACTGAGAGCATTTTCCAAAATGCATCTGGATATGCTAATGCTTTCTAAAGAGCTTTGTTTGCTCACTTTTTTGATGTTAAAGCACATTTCTTACTTCTTTAGAAAAGTCATCATCTAAATCACTAGAGGTCTTCAAGTGAGTAAACCTTTTAGCTGTGATAACTGACACTGGGAAACATTAATATTATCAGTATTCTGTGAATTACCTAGCCCTAGGGAGACTAACGGGAGTAAAAAACAAACAAACAAACAAAAAAACTTCTTCCCAGGAGACTAGCTATTGTCACTGGGAAGAAAGTTATATAGAAGTTGCATTTTCCCCCAGTGGTCTCTTAATCAAGATAACTCAGAGACTGGCCAGCTCCTCATGAGGCGCGAGCGCTCCCACACTACTATCATCATCTCTGGCATTATGCTATTCCACTGCAGAATACTGTGCCCCAGTATGGTTCCGTAGCCCCCATGTCCACTTGGTCGATTCCAAATTATATTCCTCCATGAGGATAATTTCTGGAACCATCCGTTCCACCCCAGTTCCATGGCTGCCAGTTCTTAGTAATATCGCCCCGCCAGATATTCGTCGGGATATGGCATCATCTAAGTTCATTTCCCACGCTCAACTGGACCTGCCAATATACGTGGATATCTTCACCCACCCTGTCCAACGCTTGACGTCTCGTCACCCAATCTGGTCCCCTACGCCTACACTGAACTTCTCTGTTCCAGACTCTTGGAAACAGAGTTGGCAGTCAGCTGAGGTAAAGAACAAACACCTCATCACAGACCCCTGCAAGCGTCAACCCGGCTTTGACCTAGTACATTATGATTGGGCCCTCCTCAATCGCTATTGAACAGGCCATGGCCGGTGCGCCTCTATGTTCCATCGCTGGGGAGCCAGAGACAACCCAAACTGCCCCTGTGGCTACAGACAGACTATGACCCACATAGTCAATGACTGCCACCTCTCCAGATTCAAAGGAGGTCTCGAAACTTTACATCAGGCTCAACCTGACGCTGTTGACTGGCTACGGAAGAAGGGCAAATGCTAGAAGAAGAAGAACTCAGAGACTGAAGCTCCATTTATTTCCTTTTTGTCAAAATTAAATAGAATAATCTAGTCAAACAGGACTAATAAATTATTATAATTCTAATTCGGTGCTGTTAAGTTACTGGTGAAAACATGCACATATATTGGGTTCAGTACTGTTATGTTAAACTTTATTTTGGACAGTGAATAAAATAATAAGGTACATAAAAGGTAGCTCTTAAATATGAAAGTATATACAGTATTATATAAGTGCTTGTGTATGTGTTCTATATACAAATATGTATAGATAGATAAATATCAGTACATAATTTTTGCATGTGCATATGCAGTAATTACATAAAAATGGTTCTAAAAATTTAATCCTAATGTTTTAAATCCCTTTCCTCCCATGCTTACATATTCTGGGAAATATAACTAACAACAAAAATCATCCTTAGCTCACTAGAAAATTCTTCTCATCATCATTACAGTGAATGTTTTCTCCCTGACTGTCCCATCCTGTGTCAGAGTATCTCATGCCACAGTCCTCACTCTCCTGACTGCAGTTTCTCTCCCTGCCTCTCTTATTCCTCCAGGCACTTAGGAAGAATTTATCATTAGCATCACAGAATCTGTCATTAGTTATCCCCTTCTCTCCTGGTAATTTCATTTACTCATAGAACCTTCACTATCACCTTTACCCTTCTCTAGGAGCCCTCAAATGATCTCTTGGTCATTCTTGGTCGACTGCATACCCAGCCTCCTGAGCTTCCTGTGAACAGGCCGATCTCTCCTACTCACCCAGTGCACCCCTACTTCTTGTACCACGTAATGGGGTTCCTTCATGCCTTACAAAGCCCCTCTTGTGTTCTTGTCAGACCTCACACATCCTGCTTTTCCACTTTAATGTCCCACAGCCACTTCCTCTCCATCTGCCTGATTGTCATCCTAAGTGGTCCTCAGATCTCAGGGATGCCTCTCTGAATCTCAGCTGAGGCTGTGCCTCCTGGCCTGTGTTCTGATATTTCAAAGACTGATGGGCTATTGGTTTGATTATTTTCTGAATTATTCTAACCCTTTATAGTCTGGAGGTTTGACTTTTCCCTGCTGTTCCCTAGTCCCTGGTCAAGTGCTCACATAGAGGTGAGATTGTAGGAACTGCGCTTAACAGATGTCTTGAAATGCTCCCTGTGTTCTCACAGGTCCCCGCTCACAAGTGTAAGTTGCTTTATAGGACCTTTAACATTCTAATGCCTGGTAGTGGCAAGGGTCATATATCATGAACCTTTTTTTTTCTTTAAATTTAAGTATGAATGACAAGTCCCTTGGATAAGAGGTGTACAATTCTACACAATTCCCACCACCAAGAGTTCTACATCCCATCCCCTTCACTGGAAGCTTTCCTGTTCTTTACCCCTCTAAGAGCATGGACCTAGGATCATTATTCGGTGGAGAAGGTGGAAGGTCTGGCTTCTATAATTGCTTCTTTACTGGACATGGACCTTGGCAATTCGATCCATACTCCCCAATCTGTTTCTGTCTTTCCCTAGTAGGGCAGGGCTGTGGACAGGTGGGGTTCCAGGACTCTTTGGTGCAGTCAACTTCCCAGGGAAGTCAGGCTGGTGTCATGGTAGCACCTTTATGTTTTGCAGAGCAAAGAGGAAGTAAGGAAGGAGCACAAGCACATCCCCACATGGTTCTGGGGTTCTGTCACACACATCACTTGAATAACTTCCTCTTCTGCCCTGGTTCCATATCCTAACCTCTGTTTAACAGTTATTTCTCCTTACTGGAAAAGTTTCTCAGGAAATCTGGAAAAACTCCAAGTCCCCACCCCAGAAGCAACCCCCATGCTCACCTCTTAAATTGCCCATGTTGTTCACTAAGCATTTTGAAAAATCTTAGATCACAGAGACACTGTTGTATGGATTTCTGGACTTTCTCGGGCATATGTTTCCTGGTTCAGCCACAAAGGCCTGACTGTGATAGAAGTGGGTGGAGAGCAGAGAGAGTACGGGTACCTATTGTCCTAGAAGTTCCCAGACTTGAGGTTTTTCAGGCCTGTGTGCATTTGTTCAGATTAAGTTGTTAATTCCACCCTTCTTATGTTATCTCCTCCTTTCCTTTTTGTTTTTTTTAATTATTGGATAGAGACAGAAATTGAGAAGAGAGAGAAACAGAGACACACCTGCAGCCCTGCTTCACGACTGGTGAAACTTTCCCTATACAGGTGGGGACCAGGGGCTTGAACCTGGGTCTTTGTGCATTGTAATGTGTGCATTTAACCAGATGCACCATTGCCTGGGCCCTCTCCCCTCCTTTCCCATAAAAGCATTCCCTGTGCTCTAGTCTAACCTCCTAACCACACACCCCCCCACACACACACACATACACATATGACAGGGAGAACTTCTGATTGTGCAGGAGTTCCTTGCCCCTCTGCTCCAATTCAATAGTGGAGAGGACTTAAACAGAAATGAGGTTAAAAAGGAATCCAACATCCCTGTTTTACAGACCACACTGGATATCCTAGCCCTCATGCTTGAAAGTCCAGTACTTTATCTACTGCTCTACCTCCTGGGCTGCTACTTGTATATTTTTATGAGTGAGAATAAAAGCATCACTCTGGCATACGTGATGCTAGGGCTGGAACAGGGCCCACTCATGCAAGTCCTGCACTCAATATTCTGTCACTTTCCATAGACTACTATGTTTTTGTTTGCTTGTTTTAATCCACAGCAAGCTGTTAAACTAGCACCAGTTCTAAGACTATAGAAAGGTGAGCTCATTAAGAAACTGTCAGTTCTGACTTCTCCCACAATGATGGACCCTGCTGGACCTGGTCCCTGCTGGGTATAAATGACCTAAGAATCAGACCTGGTATCTTTCTTTTTGATCTTTTCAGAATCTGCATGGGCCTAAAGTGCTAATGCAGGACCCCCATAGGTCAGGGATAAGAGTCCTCAGTGTCAGGCACAGCAGAGGAGGGTGGACTACCTGGTGGAGAGGAAGGACTCTGCTAGCAGCTCATAAATGTGTCCAACACTTGGACAATCCAGGTATCAGAAATTAACCCAAAGGTCAGGGAGAGAGAATCGTTGGGGAGAAAATATGACAAATACTGCTCTCTCAAACTTAAGGACTAAATGTCAGAGAATCACTGGGCATACAGCCTGTGAAATGGCTTAGACAGATGAGTAATAGGATAAGACAGCCAGGAGAGGCTGTGTTGACAGCATTTCTCAGCGGGATCGTCCTCTGGGTCTGGCATCCACTTCTGTGGGTGACAGGAGAACAAGACCAGCACTGAAAGTGGCCTTGCCCGAGGCATATGGTCTCTGTCGGACTAGGAAACCCTGCCTCACCCCTACACACACACACACACACACACACACACACACACACAGAGAGAGAGAGAGAGAGAGAGAGAGAGAGAGAGATCTGTGCCCTTCTCTCTAGGAAGGGCATGTCCAAATACAACACAGAGTCCTATCCTGGATCAAAGTCAGTGACTTGGAAAACAACTGTTCCTAATCCTCTGCTCTTTCTAATATCCTAATCCTCTGCTCTTTCTAATATCCTGGTCAGCTGTTCTAGAACTATCTGCAAAGTCAAGCATCTGAACTTTGCCAACAGAAAAAGTGGTGCTTTGATTGTATGTTTCCTATATTTTAATATGGCTCACTCTGCCATCAGATATGGATGAGTGTCAGAATTATTTACTGATGATTAGAAAGAGGTACAAGGATTTCTATATTAACTGAAGAGAAGACAGTATTTTTAAACTGTCAATTAAAAATCTAGAATGTCATTGAATTTCTGGATCAGCGGTCATTTTCACTTGGATTTTTTTCAACATTACATATTTTTAAACATTTTTATTATTTTTTAATTTAGTTTTAATGAGAAAGAAATGCAGAAAGACACCATGAAACACTAACTCTGACTCATGGTGCTAGGGATTGAACCTGGGACCTCAGAGCCTCAGGCATGAAAGTCTTTTGCATAACCATTATGCTTCCTCCCCAGCCCACAGCATTATATATTTTTTAAGCTATTGTAAATTTTTTTTCTTAATCTTGGAGGTCTGATTATAGTTCATTTCAAAGTCTGAACGAAGTCTATCACTATTTTCAGCAAACTCTGTGTATTAATTTGACATAATGATGTCCATCTAATGCAATCAGATGGTAACAACCAAACCATGCCTTTCATGTACCATGGGAGGAGCAGAACCACATGCAAAACCAGGATTCTGTAACATAGGAAGTAGGCATTAAACAGTATCCCCACAGACACTACTGCCTCAGGAGGTGAGATTTTAGACTGGGGCCTAGAGTTATGAAAGGCTTCTGTAGGCTGATGTTTAAATAATCAGGATGAGGGACTCACAGAGAAGCAGGGAGAGATGATGAGAACTGGGCAAGAACATATTTCAGACATCAAAAAGAAGTGTCCTTAGAGCTAGCACAGAGAAATTGAGTAACTTGGTGAGAACTTTAATATTTGGAGTTGAAGGAGAAAAGAACTTCAGAAAAGGTGGGTATACTTTCCAGAGCTACCAAGTGGGTTGTGGTGACCCAACTTATTTAATATCCCCCTCATGGTAGAATCTTATCAAAGGTGGCTATTCTTATCACATAGGGGAAGGAGACTAACCTTACAATCCAGCATTTAAAAAGCTCCTTTCTTGATTATAAATTGTATTTAGGGAATATATAACAACTGGGTTCGAGTCCTTGGTCCCTACCTGAAGGGGGAAAGCTTTACAAGTAGTGAAGCAGGTGCCTCTCTTTCTTTCTCCCTCTCTATTATTCCCTTCCCTCCTGATTTCTGACTATCTCTACTCAATAAATAAATATAGTTAATAAATGTTTTTAAAATATGTAAGTCAAGCACCAAATATACCACCAGGGTACATATGAATAACCTGAAAGACACACTGTGAGCTTTTGGTGTCCCATCCAGAAGGAAATGATGGAGTTTTTGTAAAGTATGGAAGATAGTATACCAAGGTGAGAGGCCACTCAGGGTCTTATGAACCCCACATTTATTCTATTTGTGTCTATTGCATCTGAATTCCATAAATTGTTCTTTCTTTTTTTAATATTTATTTATTTCCTTTTTGTTGCCCTTGTTGTTTTTATTGTTGTTGATGTAGTCCTTGTTGGATAGGACAGAGAGAAATGGAGAGAAGAGGGGAAGACAGAGAGGGGGAGAGAAAGATAGATACCTGCTGACCTGCTTCACCGCCTATGAAGCGACTCCCCTGCAGGTGGGGAGCTGGGGGCTCGAACCGGGGATCCTTACCCAGGTCCTTTCACTTTGCACCATGTGCGCTTAACCCATTGCGCTCCTGCCCGACTCCCCATAAATTGTTCTTTCTAAAGATCCAAGGAGAAGAGGAAAAGTTCATTTACGACTGAGGGCACTCCCATAAAACCATGGTGATATATAATGACATGACTGTGAATGGAAGACATATATGTCACTGGGACTAGAAGCTCCTCTTTAGATCCATTAACTGAGGACATCAACTCTCAAAGCCTGGAATTGGATAAATGTTGTAATTGCTGAATGCCAGTGTATATTACACAGTGTATAGAGTTTCCTTCTGGTTATTTTTATCCTCTTCATATCTGGGTCAGATCAAGGCTGTAGCAGTTTCAGACACATACTTGCACATGAGGACAGAGAAGCCAGTTGCCAAAGAATCTCCAGAAGTCTAAAATGCAGACAATGCTGGAATTTGAGACTTTCTGATCAATGAAACCTCCACTGAGTTTGACCTTGACCTTGTGTGCTCAGCAATCCTTTTCTTACTTGCTATCTACTTAGTTTGGGGAAGGGGGAGTTTGAGTGGTGGAGCTGTACCTTATTCCTTACCACTTTCTCACTCCCCCTGATTCCAGGGACTTGTTTCTGATCTCTTGGGAGTGCTCAGTTTCCAAAGGAGCATAAGTATAACCTCTCAGATCTGTGTAGTCAGGAAGTTTGTGAACTGACAAGGCCAAAGAGGCATATTCCAGAAACACAAACAACTTTCTCTCCTCTGTGAAAAGCTGTTAGAGTGAAATTCTCCTCTCCAGCTGCTGATATAGGGTCTGAGACTATGCTATTGGAATTTTAACGTTTTTTCTTTTGTCTGTGAATGTAAGAGCAGTGCAGTTAGGAGAACATTCTGGATCCTTCTTCCTGTAGCACCCAGGGGAGGGGGGAGTCTGTGAGTTGGCTTTGAAGAGCAAAACTGTACCAGGGACCCAACATAATGTCAACCTGGAAAAAATGCTCATCTTGAAATCAGGAGACATTTTCTTTACTTCAGAATGTACTAAGTCATAATTAACATTGCTGAAATATTTGTAATTATTGCTTTGAAAATTTTTTCACAATCTGTAGAACATTTTAAGACCAAAAGATGGCAATAACCTAACTTTTCAAGATCTACACAATACACAAAACGTGTGCATGTGTACACACACACACACACACACACACACACACAACTAACAGCTATAGGGAACATTTCTGTTCTCCTAACAAAAAAGGAAACTCATCAACTAATCTAAAAGCCATTAATTTAGCCCTAATATATTCTTAAGATTAAGTTCTATTAACAGATCGCTTTTTCTTTTCTTAGATGGTTTGTTCAGTATGTAAAGACAAAGAGAAGAGAAAAAGAAGTAATTACCAGTTTGATGAGGGCTACGAAAGGTCAGTGCCATGGTGATAGAAAAGCAGTAAATTTCATAGAGTAGAGATCAGACGGACTGGGGGATAATTAGTTCAAAACAACATGTGAAAACACATAAAACAATGTCCCTGTCATTGTTCCTCTGAGATTGTTTTGAGAGTTCGGAAGATCTTAATGTCTTTCAGTTTTTCCTATGTATCAAAAAGAACAAATAATGTGGACAGATATTTTGTAAGAACTTGGAATAGAGGGGAGTAAAACTGAAAATTTCACTGCATGGCACAGATAGCTTGTAATCTCCTGGATGAGACAGATAAAGCTACCTTTTGGATATTAGAAAGAAAGCAAGGAGGAGTTGGGAGGTGGTTCAGTGGATAAAGCACTAAACATGCGACATGAGGTCTGGTATTCAACTTTTGACATCCCATGTGCTAGAAAACAATGATGCAGGTGTTTCTCTTTCTCTCTCTACAACTCTCCATTTCTCTCTGTCACATCAAATTAAATATATATTTCATATAATATATATTCCAAACACACACACATGCACACATGCATGCACCATTGGAGTAAAGTATCCCCCTTTGACCTATGAATTTATGTCAAGGAATTGATCCTAAGGGAATAAATGCACACGTTCAGGACTCCTTCTAAAGTGGCTCTGACTATAAAATGTCTTGACATAGTAGAAATGCTGTCATAGGACATTAGCTAAAATATGTAATGGCATCTGAGACTCTGAGAGAACTACTGCAGTTTCTAATGGAGGTAATGGTGACAAAGAACTTATGTGGTGAGAACGGTGTGGAATTATATCCCTGTTTTCTCATATTTTTGTCAATCAATATTAAATCATTAATAAAAACACAATATCACAGGCAATGATAATGAAAACAGTTTATTATTTTGTGGTCCAAAAAATGTTACTATATAGTAAAAAGAAAAGGAGCCTGGGCAAGAATGTAAGGAGCTGAGATATCTTTATGCACTGATCAAAGTTATATGTGTTAAAATGATCAAAGGAAACCAGTAAAATGGCTAGTTCATCTGGAAAATCACCTACTTGGCACTGTATGGCACCCAGGTTAAAGTCCACAGGCCCTGAGGCTCTGGGGTATATTTTGATAATAAGTATCTCTCCTTCTCTCTGTCTCTCCCATTATATCTACCCAGATATGGCCTGATCCTCCCCCACTGCCTGAACCTTTCCCAGAATAAGTATTTTATAAATGTCAACAATTGTATAACATCTGTCAAGATTTAATCATGGCATTTGGCTCATATAGTGATAATTATGATTCTGCTTTCTCTCTCTCTCTTTCACACACACACACACACACACACACACACACACACACACACACACACATTGTGTGTGTGGTTAAGTAAATGGCCATATGTTATACAACTAAAAAAAAAGCTTTTACATCAATTTCAGTCCATGCCTATTTTCTCTGAAGGGTTTTACTGTGTAGTTGCTCCACTATCCAAACTGTCTTTAACTCTAATGCTGTGACTATTTTGCTAAAGTACACATAAAGTCATGCCATTGCTTGTCTAAAAATGTTCACTGTCTATCTCCTTTTAGGCCTTGAGATTACATTTACCCTTCTAAGAATGCCATCAGACACCTTTCATCACCTCGCCTCATCTGACCCACCAACCTTATGCTTTTCTGTTTCTGTATCCATCAAGATTCAGCTCAAATGCCACCTTTTCTATAAATTCTTGCTGATAACTTCAATCACAACTTAACATCGATGTATTTCCCACAATATGAGTTAATGGGTTTTATAACAGGGCTAGCTGCAAGATAAGAACCTCTATAGAAGGTGCTCTCTTACTGCTTTGCATTTTTATTTCTCCATCATAGCTGACTTTGTGCTGTGTGTGTGCAGCTAAGAGGGCATTGGGAAAACTGAATAAATAAATAGGACATTGCTCAAATGAACTAGTATTTTAGCCATCATTTTTCAGCATGTCATTTCCATTGCTTTCACCTAGTCTGGGTTACATCTGGAAAGCAGCTTTGTCACATCTCAGGCTATCCCAGATTCATCTAAGGCAGACCCTCCTCTTTGAACAGGATCTTTAAAAATCAGGCTCAGTCTAGTTGCTTGTGATTATCCTATAGTCTAAACATATTTCCCCACTACACCCTCACTACATATGGTCAAATACATGGCTAGACACATGTATTTGTATTTTTACACATGTATTCTTATTTTTTATTAAAAAATTTAAAAAGAAATAAAGAAAAATGGGGGGAGGGGCTGGAGCTCACAATCCAGAAGAGGTTCCTTGACTTGTATTTTGGTTACAAGACACTTTTTTATGGTCATCTACCAGAGAGGGCAAGGATGACAAAATGTTCAGAATGCTCTTATAACAAATTACAATTCCTAGTCACATCCAAATGGGGCATATGTTGGAAACATCTGTAAATATAGTTTTCAGAGAAAGTATCTTTTTTTTTTTAATTTTGAAGAGGGTACATGAAATAATACTGATAATGAACTTCCCAATATGTAAGGAAAGCCAACACTTTCATTCTGTCTACTTGGGCTTTTAAGAAACTAGACTTCAGATTTGCTATTGATTTTTAAATGTACTCATTACTTAAGAATAGCATTAGTGCTATAAATTGTAATGGCCCCTGGTAGAGAAGGGGCTTCAGATACCTTCTAATGGATAGATACCAATTATGAGCAGAGGGAGAGGTTGTTTAAATTGCCATGTATTTTCTTTTCTGAAAGAATGCTATATGTCTCAAAATAGTCTTTTCATATTAGTTATGATTTTATTCCATACTGATTTAAAATTATCTTACTAAATGAGCCATGCAAATGAGCAATGAATTATGTTCAAACATCCCACAGCAATTATATTGGTGAGTAAGTACTTGGTGTCTGAATAAAATAAGGGTTATTATGGGGTTAATATTTTAGGTAAATCATGGGATGACTCTGGGAATATGGAAAATAGACATAATGAGATTGCCTAATACATAAATATGCAGACTGTAGACTCAGGCTAAATTTTTTTTGAAAGCTCTGCTGAGTTAAGTCTCCATGCTCATATCAGAACAAAAATGAATGTCCAGAAATCTTAAGAAGCCTGATGTTGAGATATACTTCACACAGAATGAGGAAAATAGCTGACCAAGATGTTTTGAATGCTTTAAAGTTCATACATTCTAAAACTTTAAATATTTGAAAATTTAGAGATCTTTTCTTTCTTCTTATCACCAGGGTTTCACAGCTAAGACTGAATTTTTTCAGAAAGAGAGAGGGGCCTGGTGATAGCTCACCTGGTAGAGCTTGCACATTACCATTTATGGGTACAAACCACAGGCCACAACATGGGAGCACCTGCCTGGGTGAGTCTTCATAAATAACTGACCTGTGTTGTTGTGTCTCTCCTCTATCTCTCTCTCCTCTGTCTTTCCTTTCCTGTATTTTATTTTCTATTAAAGAAAAAAAAAAGAATTTTCTAGTAGTAGAGAAATATGCTCTGTAGTACAGGCACACGATATGTTAACCCTGGGAAGCAATAAGAAGAGGAAGAGGAAAGAGAAGAAAAGTAAAGGGGTGGGTAAAAGAGGGAGGAGATGTGAGTGGTGGAATGGAAGGAGAGAAGGAAAGTGCTCTTCTTCTTCTAGCCTTTGCCCTTCTTCCATAGCCAGTCAACAGCGTCAGGTTGAGTGCTCTCATACTGCTGAAATGTCCTATGCAGTGAGTACCAGGGTCACAGACCTGGTAAAGAAGCACATTATCCCAGGTGAAGTATTTTGCCAACCCCAAAAACTTAGATGTCTTAATATATTTATCAAAAGAATGTGAACCTATTTTCAGTTGCAAACATGTGCCTGATAGATATTCACACTTCTTTTTCCTCTTGTAAAAAATGTTCTTTATGTCACTTGAAATCAATTTGCATTGACACTCAGTATTTAAATAATTAGGGCTGGTCTGCCATCAGGATGAAAATTATATGCACATATCAAAAGTGCAAAGTGCATAGCATCCTTTATCTACTTGTCTCAGTATACCCGGAGTAATGGAATCAGTACTGTGGAGTCCTTTCTGACTCACAAATTCCCCAGATGAGGCTGAGTCATTAGTTTGTGTTCTACAAATGAGGAGACTGAAATAACAGTTGTTTGGCAGAATAGAATTTTGGAAGCACTGCAAACAGTTGAGAGGCTGCCTGGTCCTTAATGATCTCCTTTTAAGCACACATTATAAACAGTGCTGACTCATGATCTCACAACCTAAATGGCTCAAAATTACATCCTGAAGCCAGCGTCCTTCCATTAAGTTGATCTTCATAATACTGGATTGTATTGTAATGAACATCCCCAAACCACTGTCATCAAACTCCCAAATACCGAAGTACATGTTATAGCTCACTAACCCTGACACCAAGCTGGACTGTTTAGTTATAATAAAGCATCTCACCTATTACCACCCATTTCCATGGGCAACAGCAGGAACAACCCAGTGCCCACATGCTGGGGCTTTTCACATAAAGCCAACTTAATCTCTTAGGTGACATTCTTAGACACAGATCAATCTAAAAGAAAGTAATTCAATCAGCTAGCCCTGGGGGTTTTCCCTGGAACAATTTCCTCAAGAATTTTCTCTGTTTATTGGAGATGTGGAGATTTGCACTTGGCAGGAGGGTTTAGGTAATACTAGATAATTTAGATAAGATCACAGCCTTCTAACTGTAAAAAGGAGACTTGAAAGGTATTTGTCTACCTGCCTCTGAAATACCCATGACATTTTGTTTGAGTTCTTGGAAATAAAACATTTCATAGGGGAAATTTAAATCAAATCAAAGCTAGGCAAAGCAAAGCAGCAAATAGTTATGAGTTTATTAAAGATATGGCACTGAGAAATGAAAAAGGCAGCTTTTGCTCTCTTGGAGTGTGCAGGGCAAAGATTTTGGCTGTTTAGCTAAAAGTACAAGGTTAATAATTGGAGAAGAGTTTTAAAAACTAAGAGTTTTAAAAACAACTGCTAATTTCTCTGAATTAGATTGTGCAATGCCCATTACTTGCTGATTCATGTATTTATCTTTCATTTCATGCTCATGTAGCCTGGTTAGTATTAAATCTGCATGTGGTCCCTCCCTCTGTGCTGTGAATTTTACTCAGGGAGGTACATTATATAGAATTAATTCAAATGTGTGCTGCAGTCAAACAGACTCTGAACTGACTAGGTGACAACTTCACAGAGACTATTGGATAAACACAGCCTTAGAAGGAAAGTTATATGAGTGCATACATGTGCATATGGTCATTTTTATCCAGGCACTGTCACTCATATATAATAATTTGCTCAGGGAACTGTGTGGACTTCCCCCCACAGAAACACACACACACACACACACACACACACACACACACACATACACAGACACACACACTATATGCAAATAGTTGGAAGACCTAGAGCCTCTAATATCTTCAATTTTTGAAATTTATTTAATTATTTATTTATTTATTTTCTCTTTTGTTACTGTTGTTGTTTTTTATTGTAGTTATTATTGTTGCTGTTATTGATGTCGTTGTTGTTGGATAGGTCAGAGAGAAATGGAGAGAGGAGGGGAAGACAGAGAGGGGGAGAGAAAGATAGACACCTGCAGACCTGCTTCACCACCTGTGAATTTAACATTCTGGTTCCTGTGTATTTAATATTTTGTTCTGCTTCTTATCTTAACTGCCTTTAAGACACCAACTTGCAGATGCTTCTATGATTCCACTCCCTTGCAGGTGGGGAGCCAGGGGCTCGAACCAGGATCCTTATGCCAGTCCTTGTACTTTGCGCCACGTGCGCTTAACCCGCTGTGCTGCCACCCGACTCCCAATTTTTGAATTTTTGTTACATATTTCATTAAGAACTCAGCCGTAGGACCCCCATGGATATGGCAGTAGTGGAGCATTGGCTATAGATATCACCAAGACATATCGATAAATGTCTCCCATTAAAATCCTACTTTCTGGGAGTCGGGCGGTAGCGCAGCGGGTTGAGCGCAGGTGGCGCTAAGCACAAGGACCAGAGGAAGGATCCCGGTTCGAGCCCCCGGATCCCCACCTGCAGGGGAGTCACTTCACAGGCCGTGAAGCAGGTCTGCAGGTGTCTGTCTTTCTCTCCCCCTCTCTGTCTTCCCCTCCTCTCTCCATTTCTCTCTGTCCTATCCAACAACAATGACATCAATAATAATAACAACAACAACAACAAAATCCTACTTTCTGGTTCCTGTGTATTTAACATTTTGTCCTGCTTCTTATCTTAACTGCCTTTAAGACATCAACTTGCAGATGCTTCTATGATTCCATTCTGAATTCCCTAGGCAGCTGACTTCATCAAGTGCCCCAGAACCTCACCTCCTCAGAGTCCCTACCCCACTAGGGAAAGATAGAAATGGGCTGAGGGTATGGGTCAGTCTGCCAACGCTCATGGACAGCAAAGAAGCAATTACAGAATTTCCACCCCTAAAAGAATTTTGGTCTATATTCCCAGAGAGGTAGAGAAATATTAGGGGAAGATGAGTAGAGGGCTCTGAAACCCAATTCCATCAGGACCTAGAGAGAGAAAAGGAAGAAAAGGAAAGGCATTTGGAAGTAGTAATAGGTATAGGTAGAAAGAGAAGGCAGGAAAAAATAGAAAAAAAATGGATATATATATATATATAAAGACAGATATATATAGCAGTTATAGAAATAGTAGTTAACCTATATTTATGACCTTGGAAGAACCATTGCAGTTTTGAGTGAAGGGAGTAGGTACACAGAATTCTGGTGGTGGGAACCTTGTGAGACTATACCCCTATTATTTTGTAATTTTGTAAGCCAATATTAAATCACTATTAAAATATGAAAAAATGGAACTTAATGTATAGTTAAAAATACTTTGTCTAAGGAAATATAACAGTAAATACATGTTGAATTCATATAAAAATGAATCTGAAATCAAAGAGGCTCATATAATGTGAAATTATCCTTTAAAATTAAGGATAATTATTTCCTCATTTACAGGTTAATACTAAACATACTATTATAAACCTCTTGATTAATGGGAACTAAAAGCCCAAAAAGGAAGTTTGAATCAAACTTTTTACATAAGCAATCAAAGAGAATATAGTAGTTTGTCTTATCTAAGAGACTAATTCAGGACAGCAGCAGTATGACATGTAACATACACAGGACACTGTCTATAATCTGTATTGAAGGCATAATGGGAGCAGGTGATATGTTTTAATAGTTAAAAAAAAATACCATAAGATCTACCATGTGACAAGAAAGCAAAATTGGTAGATGTGGGTGAGAGATTCTGTCACAGAAACCAAAATGAAGGGCTCAGTCAAGAGTGAAAACTTCCAAGTAGTATTATGTTCCAGGACTTTAGAATGCCTTGAAGGGATCTACAGGTCTATCATTATGACACCTTGAGGTGGACATTAGTAAGAAAGGACATGGGAGGCAAGAATCAGAATTGAAAGTGTTATTTTATTGCAGAGATAATGATTCAGTTTGTTTTGTATATTAACCAGTATATCCATCCATGTTAGAATATTTGCAGAAAACTGTATAACACTTAATTCTGAAAAGATACATCAAAGGTAATGGTAGCCAATATATGAAAGTTGGGCCAGAAAAAAAGCTCACTTGGACAGTGTGCTGTTATGGTATGTGTAGAACCCAGGTTCAAGCTCAGTCCCCAGTGCATTGATGGGTGCTTCAAAAGATACTGTAGTCTCTCCCTCTCCCTCTCCCTCCTCTCCTTCCTCTCCCTCTCCCCCTCTCTGTTCAAAAAAAAAAAATTAATATAGGAAACCTGTAGTCATGTGCTTACCAGCAACAGTAAAAGTAGTTTAAAAAATAGTTCCTTCTATTGAGGAAAATGTCCTTGTAAAAGATTAGTTTTCAAAAAAGCTCTAAACAGTTTTACAAGGTAAATATGGTTTCATAGATATTTTAATTTGAAGCTGGAGGGAAAACAGCTCTGTGTTGATGCTATTTTACTTTCAAAATCAATTAAATAAGCAAAAAAACCAGGAATTTCATATGTTGTGGGCAACCCATAAATTTCAGTTACTCTTCTAAATGATTTACAAGTGTTCATTAAAAAACCCAAAATGCGAAATGACTGAAAGGTCCTGGGTTTCCGGGAAGATGGCGGACTGAGAAGCTGCTAGTGGCTTGAGCTCTGACCACATCTTCTGGAAACGAAATGAAAACAACATTGGTGGAAAGGAATGGCAGTATTAGGGAAACAACAGTTGAGACCCCCAAGGAAAATACTGATTATCTTGAGGCAATTAGAGAACTGAAAGCTGAAATAGCTGTAATGAAGAAAGAAGCTGAGGCAAGGGAAAGCAGACTAACAGAAGCAGAAAACAGAATTAGTCAGACAGAGGATGAGTTAGAGAAAACGAAGAAAGAGATGAAAGAGCTTAAAAAGAGATTGATAGACACTGAAAACAACAACAGAGACATATGGTATGATCTCAAAAGAAGTAACATTCGTATAATTGGCCTGCCAGAGGAAGAAAGAGAGGAAGGGGAAGCAAACATTCTAGAGGAAATAATAGAAGAAAACTTCTCAGACCTGAATAACAGAAAGGACATCAAGATTCAAGAGGCCCAGAGAGTACCAAACAGAATCAACCCAGACCTGAAGACACCAAGACACATCATAGTCACAATGAGAAGAAGTAAGGATAAAGAAAGGATCCTAAAGGCTGCAAGAGAGAAACAAAAAGTCACATACACGGGAAAACCCATAAGAGTATTTGAAGACTTCTCTACTCAAACTCTAAAAGCCAGAAGAGAATGGCAAGATATCTATCAAGCCCTGAACGAAAAAGGGTTTCAACCAAGGATAATATATCCTGCTAGACTTTCATTCAAACTAGATGGAGGGATCAAAACCTTCTTAGACAAACAACAGTTAAAGGAGGCAACCATTACCAAACCTGCCCTGAAAGAGGTTCTAAAAGACCTCTTATAAAAAAGAACATCACTATAATACTTGCAGTATATAAGAACAAACAAAAATTTTTTTTGAACAATGGCACTACAATACATTAAATCCATAATATCAATAAATGTCAATGGCTTAAACTCACCCATCAAAAGGCACAGAGTGGGGGGATAGATCAGAAAACATAACCCAACCATATGCTGCTTGCAAGAATCCCACCTGTCACAACAAGATAAACACAGACTTAAAGTGAAAGGATGGAAAACTATCACACAGGCTAACGGACCACAAAGAAGGGCAGGAACAGCCATTCTCATCTCAGACACGATAGATTTTAAATTTAATAAAGTAATAAAAGATAGGCAAGGACATTACATAATGATTTGAGGATCAATCAGCCAAGAAGACTTAACAATTATTAACATCTATGCACCCAATGAGGGACCATCTAAATATGTCAAGCACTTACTGAAAGAATTTCAAAAATACATCAATAGTAATACAATAATAGTGGGAGACTTCAATACCCCACTCTCACACTTAGACAGATCAAAAAAGCAGAGAACCTGTTGGTATGCTTCTACTTCTGCTTTTAAAAACCCCTTCTGTTTCATTTTATTTAATCCCCCCTGCATTCTATTTACATAACACTGTATTCTATTTACATAACCTCTGTTAACAAGCACCACCCTCCCTCCAGGGCATTGGTGGTTCAGTGGTAGAATTCTTGCCTGCTCTGCCCCCTCTCGTTGTCACACCCTGATTTTCACCAGTCACTTTTCTCCCCAACCTCTCTGCATTGCATCCTGTTCCCACCCTACTGGGCTAGTATATTTATAAGGACAAGATTGTCTGTAGTTTTTAGTTTAGCTTAGCTTGGTATAGATTGCGCTGCATCCTGCATCAATAAAGAGATACTGCATACAACCCAGCCATGAGTCCCGGGTCATCTGTTACCCGCCCGTGAAGCCAGCCAGGCAAAAACAACATATGGCGCCTACAACGTGGGACCGGACCTGCGCAACTCCCAGATAAGTGAAGACTTTACCTACCTATGCACTATGGTCTTCTCTTATACTGATGAAGAGGATTGCCAAAGCCTCTACTGTTTCACCATGAGACAGTTACTCTGTCTCTGGAACATTTTGCTCTGGGCCACACTTTGTTTCCCTGACCGGGAACTTTGGTTTCTTGTGACCCTAATCATAGAGCTTCGGAGATGCACTGAGATTTCTCCTTGGACTTTCTGGATTCCCTCGCCCATGTTTCCTGAGGTAAAGGACTACATTTTGCTCCAGGCCACAATTTTGTTCTTTATGACCGTGACCGTAGACCTTGGGATATGCATGGGGATTTCCACTGGGACTTTCTGGACTTCTTCTCGCATGTTTCCCATGGAGAAGGACTACTCTAATTTGAAGAACGTTCTCCAGTACCCTGGCAGTCCCCAAGAATGGAGACACGTGGTTAGTTCTACTCTCCTGATTGGATTCTTTATTCAATGGGAAGACACTTTTAAAAGTAGATGCCTGAAGCAATACAACAGGAACAGTCAGAAGCACCCTAAATGGAATTTTGAAGAGCTTTTTGGACTAGGATGCCCTCCGGGGACTCCTGATACTACATGCTGTCAAGTCTTCACATGAAAAAGCATCTACTCAAATGGAATTCCTGGAAATCTATTTGGATCCTGTTCTCTGACATCGCCCACAGGATGGAATGACTACAACACACCCCCGGAAACCAATGATGTGACCTGGCACGACCTGAAGAAACAGATTCACAGACTCCAAAGATCACTCTCTACAGAAAAGCACAATTCTGGTGGCCGACATTCCCCATCAAGACAGACATGCAGCATTTTATCCCTTGGCATTTTCTTCTGTGGTCAGCTACTTTGGACTGACACCTCCATCAGACTTACTGGTACACGCTGCTGTGTTTCTCAAAGACTAACTTCAGCCAATTGCCTTGAGACTTTATAGAACATGTCCCCTTGCCTGCAGCTTCTGTTCCCAGAGACAGAAAACTTCCCCTCATTAGGTTATGCCCACAGAGGCAGGAAACGCCCTTTGAGGCAAGAGATGCCCCCCAGAGGCATGAAGTGCTCCCAGAGGCAGGAAATGCCCTACCTTCTAGGCCTTGCCCTTTGAGGCAAGAAACGTTCCCCTTGGCATCACACTGGTTATTGCGGCTCACCTATTTTGTTTTCCATGTCTTATGCCAGTTCTTTTGAAAATGCCTGTAGAATAGGTTTCTGTTCACCCCACAATCCTGATACTATGGCCATTAGTATGGTTCTAATTCTGCTTTTAAAAACCCCTTCTGTTTCATTTGGTTTAATCCCCCTGCATTTTAGTTACATAACAATGTATTCTATTTACATAACCTCTGTTAACATGCACCACCCTCCCTCCAGGGCATTGGTGGTTCAGTGGTAGAATTCTTGCCAGCTCCACCCCCTCTCCTTGTCACACCCTGATTTTCACCAGTCACTTTTCTCTCCACCCTCTCTGCATCGCATCCTGTTCCCACCCTACTGGGCTAGTATATTTATAAGGACAAGATTGTTTGTAGTATTTAGTTTAGCTTAGATTGGTATAGATTACACTGCATCCTGCATGAATAAAGAGATACTGCGTACAACCCAGCCATGAGTTCCGGGTCATCTGTTACCCGCCCGTGAAGCCAGCCCGGCGAGAACAACAAGAACCAACAAAGATACAAGAGAATTGAATGAACAGATTGACAGACTAGACCTCTTGGGACATTTTCAGAGTCCTTCACCCCCCAAAAATGGAATACACTCTTTTTTCAAATCCACATAACACATACTCAAGGATAGACCACATGTTAGGCCACAAAGACAGCATCAATAAATTCAAGAACATCGAAATCATCCCAAGTATCTTCTCAGACCACAGTGGAGTAAAACTAACATTTAACAACAAACAGAAAATTATTAAAAGTCACAGAATTTGGAAACTAAACAACATACTCCTTAAGAACCACTTGGTCAGAGATTCACTCAAGCAGGAAATTCAAATGTTCCTGGAAACAAATGAAAATTAAGACACAACCTATCAAAATATTTGGGACACAGCTAAAGCAATACTGAGAGGGAAACTTATAGCCATACAATGACATATTAAACACCAAGAAGAAGCTCAAATGAACGACCTTACTGCACACCTCAAGGACTTAGAGGAAGAGGAACAAAGGAACCCTAAAGCAACCAGAAGGACAGAAATCACTAAAGTTAGAGCAGAGATAAACCACATCGAAAATAAAAGAACCATACAAAAGATCAGTGAAGCCAAATGTTGGTTCTTTGAAAGATTAAACAAAATTGACAAACCGCTAGCCAGACTCACCAAACACAAAAGAGAGAAGACTCAAATTAATAGAATTCTAAAAGATGGAGGAGATATCACAACTGACACCACAGAAATCCAGAGAATGCTGCGAAATTTCTATAAAGAACTATACGCCACCAACCTAGAGAATCTGGAAGAAATGGAACAATTCCTAGAAGCATATGCCCTTCCAAAATTGAACCAAGAAGAACTACAAAATCTAAATGCACCAATCACAGACAAAGAAATTGAAACCGTTATTAAGAATCTTCCCAACCACAAAAGTCCTGGACCAGATGGCTTAACAAACGAATTCTACAAAACTTTCAGGAAACAGTTAGTATCCATACTTCTGAAGCTTTTCCATAAGATTGAAGAAACAGGAATACTCCCTTCCACCTTCTATGAAGCCAACATCACCCTGATACCAAAAGCTGATAGGGACAGAACAAAAAAAGAAAACTACAGACCAATATCTCTGATGAACATAGATGCCAAAATATTAAACAAGATCTTGGCCATCCGGATACAGCAACAAATCAAAAAGATTGTTCATCACGACCAAGTGGGATTCATCCAAGGAATGCAAGGTTGGTTCAACATCCTTAAGTCAATCAATGTCATTCACCACATAAATAAAAGCAAAGCCAAAAACCACATGATTATCTCAATAGATGCAGAGAAAGCCTTTGACAAAATCCAACACCCATTCATGCTCAAAACTCTACAAAAAATGGGAATGGATGGGAAATTCCTCAAGATAGTGGAGTCTACATATAGCAAACCTACAGCCAACATCATACTCAATGGACAGAAGCTGAAAGCATTCCCCCTCAGATCAGGGACTAGACAGGTCTGTCCACTGTCACCGTTACTCTTCAACATAGTATTGGAAGTTATTGCCATAGCAATAAGGCAAGAGAAAGGAATCAAAGGAATACAGATTGAAAGGGAAGAAGTCAAGCTCTCACTATTTGCAGATCATATGATAGTATACATAGAATAACCTAAAGAATCCAGCAGAAAACTACTGGAAGTTATTAGGTAATATAGCAAGGTATCAGGCTACAAAATCAATGTACAAAAATCAGTGACATTTCTTTATGCAAACACCAAATCTGAAGAAGAAGACATTCAGAAATCACTCCCATTTACTGTTTCAGCAAAAATCAATAAAGTTGACCAAAGAAGTGAAAGACTTGTATGCTGAAAACTCTGTGGCGCTACTCAAGGAAATAGAAACTGATACCAAGAAATGGGAAGATATCCCATGCTCATGGATTAGAAGAATAAATATCATCAAAATGAATATTCTCCCCAGAGCCATATACAAATTGAATGCAATACCCATCAAAGTTCCACCAAGCTTCTTTAAGAGAATAGAACAAACACTACAATCATTTATCTGGAACATGAAAACACCTAGAATTGCCAAAACCATCTTGAGGAAAAGAAACAGAAATGGAGGCATCACACTCCCAGACCTTAAACTATATTATAAAGCCATCATCATCAAAACAGCATGGTATTGGAACAAAAATAGGCACACAGACCAGTGGAACAGAAGTGGAAGCCCAGAAATAAATCCCCACACCTATGGACATCTAATATTTGATAAGGGATTCCAAAAGTTTAAATTGAAAAAGGAGTCTCTCTTCAATACATGTTGCTGTGAAAACTGGGTTGTAATATGCAGAAGAATGAAATTGAACCACTTTATCTCACCAGAAACAAAAATCAACTCCAAATGGATCAAAAACCTAGATGTCAGACCAGAAACAATCAAATACTTAGAGGAAAACATTGGTAAAACACTTTCCCACCTACATCTCAAGGACATTTTTGATGAATCAAACCCAATTGCAAGGAAGACTAAAGCAGAAACAAACCAATGGGACTACACCAAATTGAAAAGCTTCTGCACATTCCAAAGAAACTATCACACAAACAAAGAGACCCCTCACAGAATGGGCGAAGATCTTCACATGCCATACATCAGACAAGAAACTAATCACAAAATATATAAAGAGCTCATCAAACTTAACACCAAAAAAGCAAATGATGCCATCCAAAAATGGGCAGAGGATATGAACAAAACATTCACTACAGAGGAGATCCAAAAGGCTAACAAACATATGAAAAACTGCTCTAGGTCACTGATTGTCAGAGAAATGCAAATTAAGACAACACTAAGATACCACCTCACTCCTGTAAGAATGGCATACATCAAAAAGGACAGCATCAACAAATGCTGGAGAGGTTGTGGGGACAGAGGAACCCTTTTAATTGCTGGTGGGAATGTACATTGGTATAGCCTCTGTGGAGAGCAGTCTGGAAAACTCTCACAAGGCTAGACATGGACCTTCCATATGATCCATTAATTCCACTCCTGGGTTATACCCCAAGGACTCCATAACACCCAACCAAAAAGAGGTGTGTACTCCTATGTTCATAGCAGCACAATTCATACTAGCTAAAACCTGGAAGCAACCCAGGTGCCTAACAACAGATGAGTGGCTGAGGTAGCTGTGGTATATATACACAATGGAATACTATGCAGCTGTCAAGAACAATGAACCCACCTTCTCTGACCCATCTTGGACAGAGCTAGAAGGAATTATGATAAGTGGGCTACGTCAGAAAGATAAAGATGAGTATGGGATGATCCCACTCATCAAAAGAAGTTGAGTAAGAAGATCTGAAAGGGAAACTAAAAGCAGGACCTGACCAAATTGTCAGTAGGGCACCAAAGTAAAAACCCTGTGGTGAGGGGTAGACATGCAGCTTCCTGGGATAGTGGGGGGTGGGAGTGGGTGGGAGGCATGGGTCACAGTCTTTTGGTGGTGGGAATGGTGTTTATGTATACTCCTAGTAAAATGTAGTCATATAAATCACTAGTTAATTACTATGAGAGGGGGAAAATCAATTGTATGTCTCGATGTTTTTCAAAACACAAACTGAATCTTTTTAATATATAGGCTGTGTAATTTATATGCAGACTCTCTCAAAAGCCTAGACCAAGTAGATCAGAAGCAACCTATAGCATAGCTATATACAAGATACTGGGTACTGTACAGCAAACCATAACAAAAGGACTTTTCAAAGTTAACCCAATTACCAATTAATGTGATGATAGCATTAACTATCCATTGTCTTTTTGAACCCTAAGACAGCAGGAACCTCACATTTCCACTATAGAGCCTCTACTTTCCTAGTCCTGGAACCCTTGGATAGGGCCCACTTTCCCGTATGCCTCTCCCAATCCATATCAAATAATATTGCATCCGCCGATCACAACCTAACCAACGCAATGATTGCTACCTCAACATGCTTCACTTCAGACTGTGTCCAGAGACTTCACGTGTGGAATGAAAACCCTTCAGCTTCATTACTCGGGGAGACCTTTCCTTTCATAGTATTCTCTAATTCCATCTCAGGTGGTTCACTTTCTAACAAAGTCCCAAAACCTAGATATGCACCAGTTTCTGTGAGAGAGAGCATATGTTCACACGTATTCGTAAACTACTGCAAAATATATACCTGAAAGCAGAAGTATACTAGAGTTTGTAGTGAGTACCCCCCGCCCCAATACTTCCTCTCCACTATTCCAAGCTTTGGGTCCATGATTGCTCAACAATTTGTTTGGCTTCGTATTTTAACTCTTTTCAGTCATCAGGTTCCAGATTTCATCAGGATGCCGGCCAGGCTTCCCTGGACTGAAGACCCCACCAATGTGTCCTGGAGCTCCACTTCCCCAGAGACCCACCCTACTAGGGAAAGAGAGAGGCAGACTGGGAGTATGGACTGACCAGTCAACGCCCATGTTCAGCAGGGAAGCAATTACAGAAGCCAGACCTTCTACCTTCTGCAACCCACAATGACCCTGGGTCCATGCTCCCAGTTGGATAGAGAATGGGAAAGCTATCAGGGGAGGGGGTGGGATATGATTGGGTGGTGGGAAATGTGTGGAGCTGTACCCCCCCCTATGCTATGGTTTTGTTAATTAATCCTTTCTTAAATAAAAAAGAAAAAAATATATAAAAAACCCAAAATGCTGATTAATCAAATAAAATACCAAATTATCAGAAGAGGCTAATAGCAATTTATATAATATTAATATCCCTAAATATAAGAGGAAGTACAGATTTTCCAGACACTTTAATTAAAGATATAATTGTTACAACAGTTAAAGCTGGGTAATCATGTTTATTCCAAGGAGAAATAAGGCAGTCTGGTAATTCCAATTTCATATTACTTACAAATAATTATAAGCTTTCAGACAACTAGAACTCTGTGTGATATTTGTAAGACAAACACAAGGTCTGTATGGGAAAGTCAGGATTTCTAATAATGCAAGCATGAAATAGGAACTATTTTGATATTTGAATGCTCTAGAATGTGGTACTCCTGTGTTTTTATCACACATAGTTGTACCTGAATGATAGTATCACTCTATTTTCTACAAATGAAATCATTATAGTTATGAGGAATAGGTGGAGAAGAGGTGTAAACATGGTAATATAGTGTTCTCGCACTTTTAACTCAGACTTCTGGGTTTTTAAAATCATTTTTATTGAGGGGTTAGTGGTTTACTGGTAACCCAAGGGGAAAGAAACCAGTCTTTGGCTTGAGTCTCCATTCACATACTGTATCAGATAACCAATTTGCCCAGAGAGATTGTTGATAAAATGGATTCTTATGTCCCTTTTTACACTTCACCCTAAATTTTTCTTTAAAATGTTTTTGAGTTTTCAATATAATACTCTGAGTAAGAAGGGCAGTGGTGGCCTCACATAGTTATGAAACACAGAAGTTTGAATTGGTACTTTTAAGATGTATGGGTGGTCTTGCATTTAGATAGGACCAACTTCAAAATAGTTGTCCATTTTGATGAATCTTAGCTTAGAAATTGGCTACAGATATCAGAGCTTAAGATTCCCTGAGCAGTACTTGATGTCCATTTTTTTCTTTTTTTAACTTTATTTATTTACTTATGACTTTTATTTGTTATTGTTTGTTACAAGATTATAAGAGTACAATGTATAGTTCCACACCAGACCCACCACCAAACTTCTATATCCCCAACTTCCCACCTCTCAAAGAAAACCGCCATAGTTTTTTTTAAGTCTTACAGTTTGTTTGCATTTGTTCTGTTTGCATTTTTTTGAAAATTCATGTAAATCAAATCTCTAAATTCCACATATGATTGAAACCACCTGATAGTTATCTTTCATTTCTTTACTTATTTTGTTAAGCATAATCATTTCCAGTTCCCTCTATTATGTCCCAGAGGACATAATATGATCTTTTTGACTGCAAAGTAGTATTCCATGGAATATATATCCAATAACCTATTTAGCCAGTTATCTGATGATAACCATCTAGGCTGTTTCAACGCTTTGGTTATTGTGAATAATTAGCTATGAACATAGGGGTGCACATGTCCCTTCTAATTAGTGATTTGAGTGTCTACTGGATAAATGCCTGAGTGGCACTGCTGGATCATAAGGTACTTTTTATTTAAGAATTCCCCATCAGTCTTCTAAAGGGGCCTTACCAGTTTGCATTCCTACCAGCAGTGAAACAGAGTTCCATTTTCTCCACTACCTCTCCAACACCTGTCATTTCCTGATTTACTGATATAAGCCATTCTCTCAGGTGTGAGATGGTATTTTAGTGTAGCTTTAATTTACATTTCCCTAATGATAAGTGAAGTGGAATATTTCTTCATGTGTCTATGGGCCATGTGTATCTCTTCTTTAGAAAACTGTTTATTTCTGTGGGCCACCTTTTTATTGAGTTATTTTTGCTTCTTTTATAGATCTGTCCCAATTCGGTATGAATGTTTGTTATCAGTCACTTGTTTGATGTGTAATGTGAAAATATCTTCTCCAATTTACTGGGTTGTCTGGTTATTCTTGTATATTTTGCTTTTGATGTGCAGAAGCTTTTTAAATTCATGTAATCCCATTTATTTACTCTTATTTTCATTTTCCATGCCCAGGAGGTTGAGTCTACAAATACATCTTTAATGTGAAGGTTCTGAAAAATTTCACCAACATTTTATTCTATAAATTTTAGAGTTTATGGTATAATATCTAGATCTTTAATCCATTTTGATTTGGCCTTGGTGTGTGGTGTTAAGTGGTAGTCTAGTTTCACTTTTCTACATGTGGCTGTCCAGTGTTTCCAGCACTATCTGTTAAAAAGACTTCATTTACCCCACTGAATGCTGTTGGCCTCTTAGAAATATACTAGGCTGTTGTATATATGTGGGCTCATTTCTGGACTTTTAATTCTGCTTTATTGATCCATGTGTCCATTTTTAGTCCAGTAGCATGTTGTTTTTATTACTAATGCTTTGTAGTATAAACTGAAGTTTTATTTTTCCAGTTTTCTCAGAAGTGCTTTGGCAATTGTAGCTTTTTTTTTTATTCCACACAAATTTTTGGACAAGTTATTCAGTTTTCTTTAAAAATGCCATTGGAATTTTGATAAGGACTGCATTGAAATTGTAGATTGCTTTTGGTAGAGTGGCTATTTTAATAATGCTTATTTTTCCAATCCAGGTACAAAACTGTCTTTGTGTCCTTCTCTATTATAGCAATGTCTTATAGTTTTCATTGTAAAGGTCCTTCTCCTCATTAGTGAGATTCATCCCAAGGTATTTTATCTTTTAGGACTCAATTTTAAATGTGATTGAGTCTTTCATTTCCCTTTCCTCGGAGTCTTTGTTTATATACAAAAATTTATGCATACACATAATTATATACATGTATTCCTTAGATTTATGTATACTGATTTTCTATCTTGCTACTCTACTGAATTTATTAATTATTTCCAGTAGCTTTTTGGAGGAGTCTTTTTGGTTCCATATAAAGTTATGCCATCAGCAAAGAGTGATACTTTAATTTTTTTCTTTTCCAACTTGTATACTTTGATATCTCTTTCTTGTCTAGCTGCAGTGGCAAAAACTTTGAGAACTACACTGAATAGCAGTGGAGATAGTGGACATCTTTGTCTTGTTCTTGATTTTACGGGTGAGCTTTCAGCTTTTTTCCCATTGAGAATGATGTTAGCTACCCCAACCTGCAGGGGAAAAGCTTCACAAGTGCTGAAGCAGAGATGCAGGTATCTCTGTCTCTTTCTTTATTTTGCATTCCTTTCTCAGTTTCTCTCTCTATCCAATCATAAATAAAAAATAAAATAAATATTAAAAAATTGAATTATGTTAACTGTGGGTTTGTCATAAGTGGTCTTTAGTATTATGTTGAGGAGTGTTCCTTATATTCCCAGTTTCTTGAGGGTCTGTATCATAAATGGGCATTGAATCTTGTCAAAAGCCTTTTCTGCATCAATTGACATGACCATGTGATTTTTATCTTTCTTTTTCTTGTTATAATGAATTACACTGATAGATATGTGGATATTGAACCATCCCTGTTTCCTAGGGATGAATAACATTTGGTCCTGGTGAATTATTCTCTTCATATGATTCAATTTGCCAAGATCTTGTTCAGGATCAATGTTTATCAGCAATACAGGTCTATAGTTTTCTTTTCTGTTAGAGTCCCTTCCTGCTTTGGAGATCAAAGTGATGTTTGCTTCATTGAATGCATTTGGCAGTGTTTGTCCTTCTTTCATTTTTGAGAAAACTTGAAGAGAACAGACATAGTTCTTCTTTGAAAGTCTTAAAGAATCCATTATTAAGGCTGCCGGGGCATGGGCTTTTATTTTGGGGTACACTTTTTGATTACCAATTCAATTTCTAAACTAGTGATTGTCCTGTTTAAGCTATATACTTCCTCTTGGGTTATGCTTGGCAGTTGGTACAATTCTAGAAATACACCATCTCTTCTAGATTGTCCAATTTATTTCCATAGAGTTGTTCATAATATCCAAGTATGATTCTTTGTATCTCCCCATCATATGTTCTCCATTACTCTCTCCCTCTCCCCTTATTCAGGAATCCCAATAACTCTGATGTTTGCCTTTCTGGTGGCACCTACTATTTCAGAGAGAAGTTCCTTATTTTTTTCTAAGCTTTTCTTCTCCAAGAGTTTTAAATTCACATAGTGTGGTAGTTGTGTCTTCTAATATTGATATTTTCTCCTCCATTTGGTTATGTCTACTTGGAGGCCTCTTACCTGAACCCAAAGTGCTTTCAAAGTGTCCTTTAAGCCTGTAATTCTGTTTGGAGATTTTTTTGTTTTTCTTTTCTGTACTTTGTAATTGATAGCTTAATTCTTGAATTGATTTTCTTTAATTTCTTTATTGAGGGATTAATGGTTTACAGTCAACAGTAAAATACAATAGGTTGTACATGCATAACATTTCCACATAACACTATGACCCCAACTAGGTCCTCCTCTGCCATCATGTTCCAAGAGCTGACTTTGCCCCCCACGCCCCCCAGTCTTTTACTTTGGTGCAGTGAATTGATTTCATAATGAGTTTTCTGAATTCTAACTCTATAATTTTTCTAGATCTGTTTCTGTCTAGTCATTTGTTTCTGTCTAGTCATTTCTGTCATTGCTATCTACGTATTTCTCAGTTTCCTCATTTAGTGTGGACTTAGTTGTTATGCCAGTGGGTGCCTTTGTGGCTAAGGCATTCAATTTCCTTGTTTATATATCTTAGTGGGGGGGGGAGATTTTTTATCCTGAGTCACCAGCAAATTCTGTGACCTTGATATCAATATAAGGTCTTCCTACTGCTATTCCTTCCTCTGTGGAAAAACAGCAATGGGAACTCAAGAAGTCATAGTTGTAAGTTGAGATTTTAGGGGTGTGTGTGTGTGTGTGTGTGTGTGTGTGTGTGTGTTTTCTTGACAGTCATTTTGTTGCTAAAACTCAAACTCGAAAGCTGCTAATCTAATTTGGTACCTGTCATCCCTGAACCCTGATTTTTAGTCCTCAGAATCACTCACTCACCCTCTTTCTGCCTTTCAAGCCACACAAGTCTATACTCATCTTTGGCTTGGTGAGTTTCAAGAGATGTTGATTGTTTTTGTTAAGTTGTCAGATGAGTTTCATTGCTTTTCCTAGTTGATTAGCCACTTCATAAGCCACGCCTCCCTGTAGTTGCCCATTTTTTCTAAGGACCTGCTTTCCTTTGTTTTCTTTTTTCTTTGTTTTTTAATTGTAGGTTTAAGTAAATAAAATATCTCCTGCTTTTTCCTTATTAAAGGTAATTTATCCTACATGTTTCTTTTTTTTATAATTTATTTCTTTATTGGGGAATTAATGTTTTACATTCAACAGTAAATACAATAGTTTGTACATGCATAACATTCCCCAGATTCCCATTTAACAGTACAACCCCCACTATGTTTCCTTTGTTTTCTAAGCCACACATACACCTATTAATACATCTAAGCATCCCCCAGCTCCTTTTCTCTTAGATAAGAGAACTAGTGCCTGACTTCCTCTAGTGTTTTCTAGAGTCACTTCCATTTCAGTGATGATATACAAAAAAGGTTCCTGGTGACAGATGCTTAGGGTCCTGGTCAAACTGGAGTTCAGATCCCGCTGGTCATCTTCCCATGTTATTTACCCCTCTGGGAGTATGGACCAAAAATCTTCTTGGGGTGTACAAAGTGGGAGTTCTAGCTTCTATAACTGCTTCTCTTTTGTATATGGACATTCATAGGTTGATCCATAACCCCAGCCTGTTTCTATCTCTTCTTTGTGGGGTCGCCTCTAGAGAGGTGAGGTTATCAGATGTGTTGGTAAGGTTGTCAGCCCATGGAGGTCAGGATGGAATCATAGTAGTGTCTGAAACTTGCTCAGCCCATTTATTTTTCATATAGTTCTTTCTCAAATAGTGCAGCTAGACAGTTCATATAATGTTTAATTTCACTTTACTTTCAGCACAAATGAAAGTATCTAGTTGGTATTATATTTTAAATGCTAAATCTTGAAAGGCAATCTAGATAAATAAAATAAAATTGATGTTAAATTCTTAGGAATAGATGTAATAAAAATTCAGGGAGTTCCTAATCTTACCTGCTAACTACATTAATGTTCAACCTATACGTTATAAAGGAGATGCAATTCTGATAATCAGTAATGTGGAACACTATCAAAGATAGTAGTTATATTATCATTAACTATAATCAATATAAGCATTCCAAATTTCAGCAAGGATTCTATTGAATATGCTAAGAATTACACGATTATTTGTCTCACATAATACTAGGTTTGGAACATGACTGAATTATACATAAGGCATGATTTTATCTTTTCTTCTGTCATTAACCCCTTTCCCCAAGTCTTTGAACTCATGTGCTAAACCCACTAAAGTATTGAAATTCTTCTCTTTATTAGCATAGATTTTTTAGTGACTGATGTAATTGTTGTCTATTCTGCATCGCTTGATGTCCTTATGCCCACCTTGAGTCATCCTAGTCTAGCCAAGTCCTTTCTTTTCCCTTTGATTTTATTGCACCAAAGCAGTGTTATGTTGCCACTGCTACTCCAGTTCAACAAATAATAGTTGATACATTAAGACTTTAATTTTAGCAGCACAAAATTAAGGCCTCTATGGTCAGTGTCTTTGAAGAGTTTAAAGTCCTAAGAAGGACACATAGTAGCTTCTCAATATATATATTTGTTGAGGGAATAAGCTGGTCATGAAGGAAGAATAAACTGATGACAGGTGTCAAATGACTGAAAATACAGAGGAATCTAAGAATATGAAGACATCTGTCACCTTGACAATGAAAGTGAAACTTAATGTACACTCATGTACACATGTGTATTCATATGAGGCATTTGGGAGAAAGAAGAGTTGACTTCAGGACAGATCATGCCATTTATTAGTTTACCATAAAGAAGAAATTTGTTTGTCAAATATATGCACTTTAATGTAAGATTTATTAACTATAGATGTTATATTTTACTAGATGACACACATCCCCTACTTACTCAACACATGATTTCATCTAATTATTCACAGCAGGAACAGGAGATGTGGAAAGAAGTTTTTTCCACTTTCTTCCAGAAGATATCTTTTATATTTACTTATTTTCTGGATAGAGACAGTCAGAAATTGAGAGGGAAGGCAGTGATAGAAAGGGAGAGAGACAGCGAGACACCTGCAGCACTGTTTCACCACTTGTGAAGCTTTCATTCTGCAGCCAGGGGCCAGGGGCTTGAACCTGGGTCCTTGAGCACTGTAACATATGTGCTCAACCAGATGCGCCACCCCAGAAGATATCTTTATCTATGCTGTTGCTCCCTCTTCAAAGTCATTATGGCTTATAGTTGACCTCTGCTCTGACACTCTTTCTTCCTTTCATGACTTCAGTGCCTCTGCTCTTTCTCCATCCAGAACAAATAGCCTCCTCCACAAATTTCTTTCTACCTTCTCCACTCCCATTCTAACTACTTACGTTCTTTTGATTAAAAGAAAAACTTATTATTTGACCCATTTCCCCCTTTTTCTATATACTTACAATGACATCTTAAAAGTTATATGTCCTTTATCTTTTTTTAATTATTTCTTTCTTGGAGAATTAATATTTTACATTCAACAGTAAATACAATAGTATATATATATATATATATATATATATATATATATATATATGCATAACATTTCCCAGTTTTCCATATAATAATACAACCCCCACTGGATCCTCTAGCATCCTTTTTGGACCTGTATTTCCCCCCCACCCCCACCTCAGAGTCTTTTACTTTGGTGCAATATGCCAGTTCCAGTACAGGTTCTACTTGTGTTTTCTCTTCTGGTCTTGTTTTTCAGCTTCTGCCAGAGAGTGAGATCATCCCATATTCATCCTTCTGTTTCTCTTTTAATATTTATTTATTTATTTTCCCTTTTGTTGCCCTTATTGTTGTAGTTATTATTGTTGTTGTTACTGATGTCATCGTTGTTGGATAGGACAAAGAGAAATGGAGAGAGGAGGGGAAACAGAGAGGAGGAGAGAAAGATAGACATCTGCAGACCTGCTTCACCGCTTGTGAAGCGAACCCCCTACAGATGGCGTCCTTCTGTTCCTAACTTTTTTTTTCATACTCTGTGTATGCTCATTTCCCTCTGCTGGTTGTTCCTCCTGTCCCAACTGTTCTTGGATCTTCTCTAATCAATAGGTAGACAGCTGTCTTATAGACTTGCTAGGAAAAAAAAAATCAGCCATAATACATTGGGAAGATATGATAAAATATAGGGGGACATCTAGGGGAAAGAGATGAGTAAAGTCACATTGAAAATAATGGTGGCAAAAAGTGAAAAAGTTTAGATGATGGGGTTCTCTCTTCCAAGGCAAGCAATGGAAAAATCAGAAGTGGGGAACAACATTTTGTATTTGTGACTGGTGAATAACATGTTATTTTTTAAGTTGGGGCTTCTATGGAGAAAGGTCTTGCTTTAACTAAGTTCACTTTTGCACATAATGCATTTTAGACTCAAATAAAGGAAAAATTTAGAAAATAAAATAAAATCTATGGCTCGTCAGATTAAATGTTTTATGGAAAAAATTAGGTTGAAGTTGAAGGCTATGGAAGTTGATCTTCCTGTGAATGTTCATAGCTATTCATGTAATGCCACATGAAATTGATAATTACAAATGATACTCCTAAATAAACCTGAATTTTATTGGAGACAAAGTAGAAACATGAACAGGTGGAGTAGACATACTAAATGTAACCATTTAGCAAGAGGGAAAAATAGAATTCACTTTTTTATTTTTTATCTTTTTATGTATTTGTTATTGGATAGAGACAGAAATTGAAAGGGGAGGATAGAGATAGGGAAAGAGACAGAGAGACACCTGTAACCCTGCTTCATCACTCATGAAGTTTTCTCACAGCAGGTGGAGACCAGGGGCTTGATTGTGTGTCCTTGCACACTGTAATGTGTGCACTTGATCAGGTGCATGACCACCTGCCCACCCCTGAATTTTCAATCATGGGGATTTTAGTTTATTATAAGAAAAAAGGACAGTATGAATGATGTAATTTCATCCTGAAATGAATCTTCAAATGCAAAAATGACAGGCTGGGAGTGATACCAGAGATTGAATGCATACATTACCATGCTCAAGGATTCCTGGTTTAAGTCTCTTGTCCCCACCTTTTGGGGCGAGGGTATGGGGAGTGTCAAGAGCAGTGAGGCAGTGCTGAAGGTATCTCTCTTTCCCTCTCCCTTCTGTGTTCCTCCTCCCCTCTCAGTTTCTCTATTCTATCAAACAAAAAGAAAAAAAGTGGATTCCTTATTCTGGTACTTAGCACCAGTGATAACCCTGAAGGCAAAAATAAATAATTGTTTAAAAAAGCAATAATGGTATTTAGTTCCCTACAGTCCCTCCTGAAAGTAGATATCATCCTGATGACATTTTCTGGTAGCCTTTTAAGTCCTGAGATTGACCTCTTATACCTTTAATGCCAAAGTAATTAGAATTTCTAGAGCCCTGGGATATTCCCTCTCACTCTTCTACCAAAAGAACTGTCTAGGCAGTCCTGAACAGGGGGAGTTTGACCAAATGTCATTCAAAAGAACTGCAGAAATTTGCCCAAGAATATGTCACTCAAACTAATCACAGTGTCATGTAGCAAAAGATAGTGTTGGGAAAGAAGTATGCTCTTATTTCTACTAAAATCTGTTTCAACCCAGAAAGATAGAAATGTGGTAGTTGGTATAATCTGCTAGATGCACTCTCCATAAACAACTTAAAATCCTCACAGTGTACTTGGGGGAGCAGGGATTAGACTCATCTTTTTTTATATCCCTGGTGGAGTGAAAAATCGTATTCATATATCAGAGGATGAAAATTAATTCTATAATTATCCATCATGGTCTGCTTTCCTATTAATCATAATCATTTTATATTAAAATCACCTGTCTGTTTTTGGTTGTATTAGCAATCATAGTATCCTTAAGAGTGTCTCCTTCAATTATTTGAAATTTTTCCTCTTACCTAATTTAGTATCATCTGTATTTGGCTCATATGTTAAATAATTAACTTATCAAACATATAATCACTATATATGCATACGGTACCCTGTAAAAGGAACGAATAGTGTCATAATATAGAGAAAATGCCTTCTCCACAGTTGGGTAGCTGCTTTTAATCTCTGACTCTTGGAGCCCAGCAGGCAGTATAGAGAAAAAGAGGGTGACGTCATATTTCTAACAGTGTTGGAGATCTCAGTGCCCCTGAGACTCATTGAGAAGTGACTTTCTTTCACTTGGTGGTGTGAAGGAGAAAAGATAATGTTACTGAAATAACCTCTAACGAGGATTCACTTCTCTACATGCTTGACTGCATTATTATCAGACTGCTTTTTTTTTTTATCTGGATCCAAAATAAGCTAAATGCACAGACACACACACACACACACACACACACACACACACACACACATACTGACAGTGTTCTCACTGCATGATTAGTACTTTCATGGTGCCCGATTAGCACATATATTTGCTTTAGTGATGCCTTGATGTTAAGAGCAAAATATAGCTAATTATTGGAAAAGCACGCCCAAATCTCCCCAGAATTTCCATCACCTAATCCAGTAATGTGTGTTTTTAAATTTTTTTTTGAAATTTTATAAACTTTATTTTATTTGGAAGGTCAGAAAGAAATTGAGAGGGAAAGGAGGTAGACAAAAAGAGGTATATATTTTCCCCTAACCTATGGATACAAGTGCAGATAGATGTACTCTGTCCTTTAGACCCTGGTATATATCTAGGGTCTATAACTTAGTTAAGAAATGTGCCATTTAAAATGGAGCTAAGGAGTCCCATGTGTTAGGAAAGGTTTCATCAGATTATTGGAGTTCCTGGGTTGGGTTGAAATCCTAGGCTTAGTGTCTCTGAATACAGTCCAAGATAAAATATGGCATAGTAGCACTGGTTACACTGATAGAGTTGAGGTCAGTAGAGGTAGGGGATCAAGTTAAGGGCCATGAAGAAATACAAGCAAAGTCCCAGAGGGTCCAGGACTAGAATTCTAAGAAATATGGATTTTAAAGAGAATGAGGAAGGTTCTCAGACTCAGTAAGTTCAGCAAGCAAGTAGAAAGACATAAAGAAGACACCATAAAGTACCTAATCAGATACTTACTACTTAGGCCTAGACACCCTCTTCTCTTAACCCCTACTTCACTTCTCTCAACCACTTTAAGTCTAACCTCATAAGATAAAGTAAGGTCTACAAAAGCTGGATAAAGGCAAAATACTGGCTTACTTTAATGATAGCTTTTTTGGTCAATACCAAGCCACCCCATTATCTGGGACTCTAGTCAGGGAATTCCCACAAAGATATGATGGGCCTAACCTGTAAAAGATTCCTCCCTCCACCATCACTAGTCACGTCCATCAGGAGCATCATCATAAGCACTTTTGTGGACCTTTCCAATACCTTGCCCTCACTGTAGAGCAGCAATGGTAGGGAATGCCTCACTATCTGAAGGGACACCAGGTCAACACACTCTGCTACTTGAGGAAGGCTGGTCCTGAAATAAGTGTAGCCTAGAAAGTTCCCAGCTGTGACCATGAACTTTGAGAGCTTAGACTGACAGGGACTCACAGATTTACAGAGGCTCTTTGCTCAATATGAGTATATATGGGCCCTAGGTCAGATGGATGGAGTTAACAGCTAATGGTATTTATATACTTTCCTCATATCTGGGAGCTACTATCTGCCCTAATCCAGCTTCCTAGTCCTATTCTCAACTCTGACACCACCTTCCCAGAAAATACTTGTGGTCCACCTGCATGTTAGCTATCAGGCTCAGGTAAGAATTACTAAAGTAATGTTCCACATAGAACATACCTAAAGAATTTTGGCCCATACTCCCAGCTAGGGATAAAGAATAGGAAGCTTCCAATGGAGTAGATGTGACATGGAACTCTGGTGGTGGGAACTGTGTGGAAATGTATTCCTGTTATCTTACAATCTTGTTATTCATTATTAAATAACTAATTTTTAAAAGGGCAGAATTTGGACCGGGTTTGGTGTATTACATCAAAGTAAAGGACTCTGGGGTGTGTGTGGGGATTTTAGGTTTTGGTGCACGATGGAGAAAGACCTAGACTAGTGAGAGTGTTTTGCAGAAAACTGATAAAATTGTTCCCGTGAATTAACAACTATATTAACTGTAATCCATTAATACTCCCAATAAAAAGAATGGATCTGTTAATTCTTTACTGTTTCAAAATGTAATGAAAACTGTCAATCACTTCCTCCGTTGGGCTACCTAAATGACTAGAGTCAGCTGCTCTCTTTCTTCAGTGGTTTCCTGAAGCTATCATAGTATCTCTACCCCAGTGCTCACAGAAAAGCACCACTTCATAGGAGCAAATGCAGTTGATGGGATTCAGTGATCTTTCTAAAGACTGGCTTTCTCAGTTGAGATTGACAATGCTCGGTGAGATAGGGCACACAAAAAGCAATTAAAAGTCTTGAAAGTTAGATCAAAACATACCATTAGCACAGATTCTAGTAATGGTGAAAGATGAGGGAAATCAAGTAATATGGAGAATGCACAATGAGGCTTGGGAGGAATCTGCAAAGGGGTGAAGTTACATGGGTTGCTATTGCTGTATAAGAAAAGAAGGAAATAATAGCAATAAAAATAAAAACATGACTGAAATCAAACTATCACTGGTCACAAAGAGACTCTTAACTGTTTTGCCTGTGTTTTGTGGCTACTTGGATTTTTCAAGACATTTCTAGCATATTCAGAATTTCCCACAAATGTAGATTTACTTTCAGTAAAACTCACAAGTTACCATATGCATGGACTTAGGTTCTACCCTTTGGCCCCCACCTGCAGGAGGGATGTTTTTAAAACAGTGGAGCAGGTTGTACGTATCTCTCTTTCTCCCTTTCTGGCCCATTTTCTTTCTGTCTCTATCATATTTCTCTTTTATTCCCCCAGAATGCGGTGTGTGTGTGTGTGTGTGTGTGTGTGTGAGAGAGAGAGAGAGAGAGAGAGAGAGAGAAAATGTCTCTGCATGTAGCAGCTGGAATTGAACTGGAGACCTTGTGCAGTTAGGATACATCTCCGTGGCCTCCTCACTCCATTTTTTAAAGAATTCTATTTTCATTATGAAGGGCTACAAGTAATGTAATGAGAGAGGACAGAAACCAACGCATTATTTTAATATTTGTGGAGCTCCCATTGGTTATATCTATCTGTGGTGCTCCCATGTGGTGCTGGGGTTCAAACTCAGAGCCTCATGTATAGCAAGGCATGTGCTCTACCTGGTGAATCACACTGTAATTCCCCCACCCCCCAGTTTGTTTGCATGTGTAGCCCATAACAAGTGTCATCTCCCTTTATCATTAGGCCCTATATCTTCCAATTGCCACCCACCTCAGTTAGTAACCTCAGATCTTCAGGAGTAGACTTAGGGTTTATTTTAGTTACAATTTGTGTATTCCTTTGACTTGTCACTTAAATTCCACATATTAGTGAGATCATCTGGTATTGGTCTTTTTCCTACTATTTCACTACCATGAGTCCTTTCAGTTCCAGCCATGTTAGAGCAAAATCAAAAAATCTCATCCATTCTCACAACTGTATGGTGTTCCATTGTGTATATAGAACACAACTTCTTTATTTACTCATCTGTCATTGGGCACTGGGATTTTCTTCCCATTTCTTGGCTGTTGTCAAATTGACTATTCTCTATTTATAACTCATTTGAATATCTTTTCATCCTCCTCTATCTCCTAGGATAGTGCCCTCATTTCCTGCCCTTCTGGGTCTGATTTCTGTAAACCCCTCACAGTCAATCCACCTAGTTCCTCCCCATGCCAATTAGCCAACATGCTAGGCTCACTGTAAGCCTCCTGGAAAGTCAGACACTGCCACACTTCAGGCATGTACTCAGTAGGTCTTTTGCTCTGCCCAGACTAGTGGGGGTGTGGCATCTCTTAGGAAGGCAAATTAAGGTGCCTGTCCCCTGGTGAAGGTGATTGCCTTCCTCCTGGCTTACATCCTGGAACCAACATTCTCTGTGATCTCGTTCTTTCTGTTCCTGCTGATTAGCCTGTATCCCATACAGCATGTCTACCTTCCATAGGACCAGAAATCCTTTTTTCTTCCATGCCTAGCACTATTCCAGGAAGCATTTGTTCTTTTATAAAGATTTTATTTACTAATGAGAGACAGACAGACAGACAGACAGAGAGAGAGAGAGAAACACCCAGAGCATCACTCTGTCAGGTGTGATGCCAAGGTTCTAACTAAGAATTTCCTGTTTGCAAATCCAAAGCTTTATGCACTGTGCTACTTCCTAGACCACCACATAGCCAAAGACGAACCTCATTTACCCTAGGTACTACTGATGATATATGCTTCCTTTCCTCACCTCTACTGCACAGATGGCTTCTAGTACCCATAGAGTACTGAAAGATGCACTATTTGATCCCATTTGCTCTGGTTTATCATAAGAAGCTCTTAAGGGTAGGAGTTCTTGATTAAAAAGTGATTTTAAGCTAACTTCCAGAGGTGAGGCTACATAGCAGCAGCAGCTATGTTTCTCTCCTCTCCTCTCCTCTCCTCTCCTCTCCTCTCCTCTCCTCTCCTCTCCTCTCCTCTCCTCTCCTCTCCTCTCCTCTCCTCTCCTGGCTGAAGTAGGAATACCAAAGGAGATCATCTGAGACCACAATAAGGCAGGACTAGAAGGACATCAGGAACCCAACAAATCACCAGTGAGTGCAAATGCATGTGGATTGTGGATAGAGAGGAACCTAGGGAGAGATTAAGTGGCTGCTAACAGTCTGGCAGTTTACCATTAGAGGCATCACTTCCAGTCTGAATTCCCAACAGAAAAACTGTTGAAGGGAAGAGAGAACTCCCCTAAGACTCACCAAATGCAACTATGAGTCTCCATTGCTACTGCTCTCAGAGGCTGGAGCAGCAGGGGGAGGCCCTTTGCTGACATCATGGGACAGTAATTAACCAGGAAACTCAGGAGAAGATATACACCTTGGTGGCCTAGCAGTGGGGCTGTGTGGTGGGAACCTTTCTATGTTGTTTTTTTGATGAGAACATAGTGAATAGTTGCCTCAGAACCTTCAGACTATAAATAGGAATTGTATAGAAACTCACAGGACCCAGCAGTGCTGCCCAGCTTGGCAAAGAAGCAGAATTGAGCCTGGAGCTTTGTATCCTTGGGATGTGAGAGTCTCTTTGCATAACCACTGGATTATCTCTCCCTCACCCTGCTTTATCTCTTGGTCAAGAGTGAGAGATTAAGCTAAGAAGCCTACTTTTAGTTTAAAAGTCCTGTCTTCCATACCCTACAGGAAAGAAAATGAAAAAAAGAGCCATCTAGAGGCACTGTGCTCCAACTCAGGGAATTAAAAGGATACAGATTAGAAAAGAATAAGTAAAACTCTCCATATTTGCAGATGACATGATAGTATACATAGAAAAACCTAAGAATCCAGCAAGAAGCTTTTGGAAATCATCAGGCAATACAGTAAGGTGTCAGGCTACAAAATTAACATTCAAAAGTTAGTGGTATTCCTCTATGCAAACACTAAGTTAGAAGAAGTTGAAATCCAGAAAGCAATTCCTTTTACCATAGCAACAAAAAACAATAAAATATCTAGGAATAAACCTAGCCAAAGAAGTGAAAGACCTGTATACTGAAAATTATGCGTCACTACTCAAGGAAATTGAAAAAGACATAAAGAAGGAGAAAGATATTCCATGTTCATGGGCTGGAAGAATTAACTTCATCAAAATGAATATACAACCCTAAGCCATCTACAAATTTAATGCTATCCCCATCAAGATCCCAAGCACATTTTTTAGGAGAATAAAAAAATGCTACAATGTTTATTTGGACTGAGAAATGACCTAGAATTGCCAAAACAATCTTGAGAAGAAAGAAGAGAAATGGAGGCAACACACTTCCAGATCTCAAATTTTATTATAGGGCCATCATAATAAAAACTGCTTGGTATTGGAACATGAATAGACACACTGACCAGTGGAATAGAATTGAGAGCCCAGAGGTAAGCCCCCACACCTATGGACATCTAATCTTTGACAAAGGTGCCCAGACTATTAAAGGGGAAATCAGAGTCTCTTCAACAAATGAAGTTGGAAAAAATGGGTTGAAACATGCAGCAGAATGAAACTGAGCCACTATATTTCACCAAAGACAAAAGTAAATTCCAAGTGGATCAAAGACTTGAATGTTAGGCCAGAAACTATCAGATACTTAGAGTAAAATATTGGCAGAACTCACTTCCACATAAATTTTAAGGACATCTTCAATGAAACAAATTTAATTACAAAGAAGACTAAGACAAGTAAAAACCTATGGGACTACATCAAATTAAAAAGCTTCTGCACAGCAAAAGAAACCACTGCCCAAACCAAGAGACCCCTCACAGAATGGGAGAAGATCTTTACATGCCATACATCAGACAAGAGTTTATTAACCAAAATATATAAAGAGCTTGCGAAACTCAACAACAAGAAAACAAATACCCCCATCCAAAAATGGGGGAGTAAATGGACAGAATATTCACCACAGAAAAGATCCAAAAGGATGAGAAACACATGAAAAAATGCTCCAAGTCTTTCATTGTCAGAGAAATGCAAATAAAGACAACAACAAGATACTACTTCACTCCTGTAAGAATGTCATACATCAGAAAAGGTAGCAGCAGCAAATGCTGGAGAGATTGTGGGATCAAAGGAACCCTCCTGCACTGCTGGTGTGAATGTCAGTTGGTCCAACCTCTGTGGAGAACAGTCTGGAGATCTCTCAGAAGGCTAGAAATGGACCTACCCTATGATCGTGCGTTTCCTCTCCTGTGGATATATCCTAAGGAACCCAACACACTCATCAAAAAAGATCTGTGTACACATATGTTCTTAGCAGCACAATTTTTAATAGCCAAAACCTGGAAGCAACCTAGGTGTCCAACAACAGATGAGTGGCTGAGCAAGTTGTGGTATATATACACAATGGAATACTACTCAGCTATTAAAAACGGTGACTTCATCATTTTCAGCTGATCTTGGATAGACGTTGAAAAAATCATGTTAAATGAAGTAAGTCATAAACAGAAGGATAAAGTGAGCTAAGTCAGAAAGATACAGACATGTATGGGATGATCCCACTCATAAACAGAAGTTGAGAAAGAATAACAGAAAGGTGTAGGGAAATTGTGAGGATGTGATTGTGCCTGGCAGGGCTTGACCTGAGAGGAGCTCCTATCCTGTCAGTCTCTCTCTACTGAGAAGTTGAGCAAGGAGGGACAGGAGAACCTCTAAGGTTTGCCTTGTCTTATCAGACTCCCTGCCTCACAAAGCACCCTGCGTTTTTCTGCCTCCAGGAGCCCGGCATTCCTTAAAACATTAAGCCAGCTCTACCCTGCATTCCTTGATATTCTGGCCCACCCTTTTATTATCTACCTATCAAACTTCTGCTTTGTATTACAGATGACTTAAGGCCTCCTCCCTATACCCCCTACCCATTCTGCTCATTTAATATATTCTTTTTTTATTTATATTTTTTCATATTTATTTTCCCTTTTGTTGCCCTTGTTTTTCAATATTGTATTTATTGTTGATGTCATCGTTGTCAGATAGGACAGAGAGAAATGGAGAGAGGAAGGGAAGACAGAGAGGGGGAGAGAAAGATAGACACCTGCAGATCTGCTTCACTGCCTGTGAAGTGACTCCTCTGCAGGTGGGGGTTCAAGCCAGGGGCTTGAACCTAGATCCTTAAGCTGGTGCTTGCCCTTTGTGCTATGTGCACTTAACTCTCTGGGCTACTGCCCAACTTCCCATTTAATATATTCTTTTCCTACCCTCAAGACCACAGGGTATTATTAATCCTACCCCTACCAGCTAAATCCCTAGCAACAGTTGCTAAGGAAGTCCCTACCTTTCCCAGCTTCCTTTCACCTTTCTCTGCCTCTTTCCTAATCATGTATGGTATTGTCAAGGCACTTCCCTTTCTGACTTGCCTCTTTCATTGTCTGGCCGGGGCCAAGTGCACAGGCAGACCAGGAGGCTGATGCCAGCCATGGCAGTTTGCAACATGTGGCTTAACCAGGTGTGAAACCACCCGACTCTGGGGCGTTTGGATGAATAAAGATTTGAATTGCCTTGCTGTAATGAGCTTGGTTCCTGGGTCATCTCTCTCACATTGCTAGCCCGACTGAAACAGAAACTTAAAGCAGGATCTGACTAAATTTGTAGTAGGGCACCAAAGTAAAAAACCTGGGGGGAGGGTGAAGGTGGATGTTCAGCTTCCTGGTGTGGGGGTGGGGGTGCAGAGAAGAGGGATGGGATGGGACACAGTCTTTTGGTGGTGAGAATGGTGTTTATGGACACTCCTATTAATTTGAAGTCATATAAATCACTAAGTAATATGAGAAAGGAAAAACTGATTGAATGTCTCAAACTTTTTAAAGCACAGACTGAGTCTTTTTAATACATAGGCTTAGTCTTTGATATGTTTACTTTCTTAAAAGCTTAGTCCAGGGAGACAAAAGCAACCTGCACCATAGCTAGATGCAAATAATGTCAAAGGACATAAAATATGGTGATGGTGTGTATGATACAGCAAAGACTAACAAAGGGATTTTTCAAAGTTAACCCAATTGCCAAATAATTTGATTATTGAAATAACTACCTATTGTCTTCTTAAACCCTAAGACAACAGGAATCTTCTGCTTCCTCTATAGAGCCTATGTTTCTCCCAATCCTGGAACCTCTGCGGTGGGGCTCACTTCCCTGCATGCTTCTCTCAAGTCATACCAAATGATATTGCATCCACTGATTCCAACCTAATCAATGCAACAAGTACCATCTCAGCATGTTCACCTCAGACTGTGTACAGAGACATCAGGCATAGATTGCCAACCCTTTACCCTCATCACTCAGATGAGACCTTTCCTTTTATGGAATTCTCTAATTCCCTTCCAGGAGTTTCACTTCCTAACAAAGTCCCAAATCTAGATATAGGCCAGTTCCCATTAGATAGAGCATATGTTCCTATGTACCCATAAATTAGGGAAAAATATATACTTGAAAGCAAAAATACAAAATAGTTTGTAGTGAGTCAGTATCAAATTCATAATGAAAGAGCGTCCATTTAGACTTAGATACCCTCCTCACCTACTTCCTATTACAGTTCTTTCACTCACTCTAAAGCTAACCTCATCAAAGCAAGGACTGCAAAAGCTGAACAGGGCAAGAGACTGGCATACTTTAAGGACTCTTTAGTCACTATCAGGCCATTCCATCAGCTGGGGCCCTAATCAGGGAGTCCTGAGATTCCCAGACAGACTTGATGGACCTAGAACTCGAATAAATCACTCTCTACATGGTTACAGGTCATCTCTATCAGGAACAACATAATAGACTCCGTTGTGGGCCCCCATAGGACCTTGCCCTCAGCTTGGATCAACAATGGTAGAGAATGTTCAATCCTCTGCAGGGAGGATGGACAACATACTCTATGCTACACCTGAGGAAGATGGGTCGATACTCAGGTATTGTTTTCGACGGTTATGCTGTTTTCAATGGGCTAGGTTGTTTTCGCCGGGCTGGCTTCACGGGCGGGTAACCGACGACCAGGGACTCATGGTTGAGCTGTAGGCAGTATCTCTTTATTCATGCAGGACGCAGCACAATCTAAGACGAGCTAAGCTAAACTCACGGTACAGTACTCTAAAACTCACAATGCTGTCTTTATATATACTTCCCAAGTAGGGTGGAAACAGAATGTGACATAGAGAGGGTGGAGAGAAAAGTGACTGGTGAAAATCAGAGTGTGACAAAGAGGGGATCAGGGTGTGACAAGGAGGGGGGGTGGAGCAAAAACATATCATGAAACAGTGGGGATTGAACCAATGCCCTGGAGGGAGGTGCTTGTTAACAGCGGTTATGTAAATAGAATGAAGTGGTTATGTAAATAGAATAGTGTTAAGCAGGGGGGATTTAAACCAAATGAAACAGAAGGGGTCTCATGCATACCAACACTCAGGCAGCATGGAATGTTCCTACTCATGTCCACAGAATGTGAGCTCAGATCTAGAGGATGCAGAGGTCACACAGGCTCCTAAGCTGAATATGGGCCCCAGATCATATCAAATTGATGGGGTTTACAGTCAACAATATTTATACACCTTTCCCATATTAGGGATACTCTCTTCCCTGATCCAGCTTTCTGGTCCTTTTCCCAGACATGACATTATCTCCCCAGACAATAACTTGGATTCACCTGCATATCAGATTTCAGGCTCAGACAAAAGCAAACAAACAAACAAACAAAAAACACTAGGATAGCTACAGGCCCTTTGAAATATAACTAAAATATGCCTACTAGCTATCTACAAAATGGAGGACCCCCAACACTTCATCTGCACTATTCCAGCCTTTAGGTCCATGATTTTTAAACAATTTGTTTGGCTCTGTCTGTTAACTCTCTTTTCAGCCACCAGGTTCCAGATGCTAGTAGGATGTGACCAAAATTCCCTGGACAGACAACCTCACCAATGTGCCTTAGAACTCCGCTTCCCCAGAGCCCTTCCCCACTAGGGAAAGAGAGAGACAGGCTGGGAGTATGGATTGACCTGTCAATGCCCATGTTCAGTGGGGAAGCAATTACAGAAGCCAGACATTCAACCTTCTGCATCCTACAATGATCTTGGGTCCATACTCCCAGAGGGTTAAAGAATAGGAAAGCTATCAAGGGAGAGGATGGGATACAGAGTTCTGGTGGTGGGAATTGTGCGAAGTTGTACCCCTCTTATTCTATGGTTTTGTCAATGTTTCCTTTTTATAAATAAAAAAAGAAAAAAAACAGAGTGAAAAAATAATAAATAAATAAATAAAATACATTATTAACCATGAGTGGCATTAAGAAAAAAAAAAGAAACAGAAGGATGAATATCTGATGATCTCACTCTCAGGCAAAAGTTGCAAAACAAGATCAGAAGAGAAAACACAAGTAGAAGCTGAACTGGAGTTGGGGTATTGCACCAAAGGAAAAGACTCTGGGTTAGGTGGGTGGGTGGGAAAATACAGGTCCAAAAAGGATGACAGACAACCTAGTGTGGGTTGTTTGTTAAATGGAAAACTAGGAAGTGTTATGCATGTACAAACTATTATACTTACTGTCAATATAAAACATTAATTCCCCAATAAAGAAATTAAAAGAAAAATTGATTTTAAATTGTATTGAGGTTTTGAGTGTTCCCTGGTACTACTATTGAAACCAAAAAAAAAAAAAAAAAAGTGGGGATTTTTTTTTTTCCTTTTGTCATAGCCAGGGCTTTCTGGGTTGACTTTTTCATATAGTCAGCAAGATAGAAAGAGAGGAAAATATACCATATCCCTGAAGCTTCTCCAACTACAGTGAAGGTCAGTCTGAAAGCAGAGTTGTGCACATGACAAAGTAGGCACATTATCCAGGTAAACTACCTTGCTGGTCCTAGAATGAATTTCTTAGAGAAGATGTTAGGGTGCTGTGGCAGTAAGGATGATGGCGAGAGCAGCCACCCATCTTCTTTAGGAAGAAGAACTGAATTAAACATAGCAAAATTGAGAGAGATTTGGGTCTCAAACTTCTGGCCTTGCCACCCTCCTTTCTGGAGAATTTTTAAGCCTTCTGTGAAATGGGAAGAGTAGAATGCTTTGCAGGTAGAATTCCATTCTCTGATTGCATAACATTACAACATAAAGTCTTCCTTTTCACAGGAAGGGCTGAAGTGCAGAGGTCTTTTTTTGTTGTTAGTTTATTTTTTTTTTTTAAATATGTGGCATTAGGCAAATAGACAACTCTGGACTACTGTACTAACAGCCAGAGCTGGTATGGTCTAGTCTAAAATTAAGTAATCCAAAAAAAGCTAAAGTAAAATAAAATCACCTCAGTTTATATCTGATACTTCCATATGGCCAACAGAACATTGGTTCATCTGCTATGTGAACAATAGATACTTGGTGAAAGATGATTGGATTTATGTAAGATGCTCTTGTGTTAGAAAGAACCCACCCTTTCTTTTTTTACTTTGATGTAATGATTCACATACCCAAGAATTTGTAACCTGTCCATTTTCAGCTCTGAGCAAGAAAAGAATCAGCTCTTGCCAATAGAACATGGGGAATCAAAGTGATGCATGGCTACACCCAGAATTAATAAGTAATCAGCCATCTGAAATCTTCGTATCTCAGTGCAGTGGAAATTTATATTCATTATTATAAGCAGTGGACTTCTCAGACCATGAAGCATTCTCTGGAACATTAGACTGAGTCAGCAAATTACAATGTATGATGTAAATTGCAATGATAGTTGTATTAGTGAATTATATGTCACAAGCATTTTTAACTCTCTTGTTGTCTTTTAATAAGTGACAGCTCTTATTCTCAATGGTAGGCTATGACACATGTAAGATGATTTACTCTATATGGATTAAATAATATCTGATGGTTTGCACTTCTGTTGTTCAAATGGTGGCTTGTTGTTCAAATCTGTACTTGCTGCCTGTTATGGCAATAGTTCCTATGAAATAGATTTATTTCCCCCCCATGGAGGCAAGTTTGCTCTGTGTTTATAAGTTACAGTAAAAATAGTGCACCTGCTTAAGCACATGTAGCACTAAGTGCAAGGACCTGTGCAAGAATCCAGGTTCAAGCCCCTGTTCCCCACCTGCAGGGAGCAAGCATCACAAGCAGTGAAAAAGATCTGTAGTTATCTCTCATCTCTCTTTCTCCCCTATCAATTTCTCTCTGACCTATCCAACAAAATGGAAAAAATGTCCTCCAGGAGTAATGGATTCAATAGTGCTGGCATTGAGGCCCATTGATAACCCTGGAAACAAACAAACAAACAAAAAAGTAGGAGGAGGAGGAGGAGAAAAGAAATTAAGAAAGTTAAAGATCAACTGGGGCTTGGTGGTGGCACACCTAGTTGAAAGCACATGTTACAGTGCACAAGGATCCAGGTTCAAGTGCCTGGTCCCCACCTGCAGTGGGAAAGTTTCACGAGAGGTGAAGCAGTGTTGCAGATGTCTGTCTCTTTCTCTCTATATTTCCCCCTTCCCTCTCAATTTCTCTCTGTCTCTATCAAATAAATAAAGATAGTGAAAAAATTAGTTTAAGATCAATTGCACTGCTAATGATTATATCCAGGGTTTGAAAACAACCCACATGTCAGGACAAATGCGGGATAAGGAAGTTGTGGTCTGTTTGCACAATAGAACACTATTCAGCTATAATTTAAAATCTTGTCTTTTTGGTACTAATAGATGGAACTGGAGGGGATCATGCTAGGTGAAATAAGTCAGAAAGATAAGGACAGATATCAAATACCAGATGATCAACAAACACACACACACACACATACACACACACACACACACACACACACACACACACACCATGGAAATAGAGAAAATGACACACAAACCCTAATGCTCTAGAGATCTGAGGTAAAAAAAAGTGGGAATTAATAAGGGTGGAAGGGTGTCCAGTGAACTGTGGTAGAAGAATATTGGTAATTTGGTGATGGGTGTGCTATGATAACATAATTTTGAAGAGGTTTGCATTTGTACCCTTAAAAATAGTCTCGGCTTTATTAAAGGTTAAAGTATTCTCTCCTGATCCATATGTGTATTAGGAACTAAGACCACTGTTTTTAATTTATTAAAACCCAATAAACCAGATGTGAACTTATTCAGAGTTAGTCTTTAAAAAGAAAATGAAGTTAAGGACTGTTAATGTCCTATCAATAAATTGGCATCCTTATAAGAAGTTAATTGTTTTCTGAGTTTTATTAGTGGTTCTTTATTTGTTTTTGATTTTTAATTTTATTATCTTTATTTAGGTATTGGATAGAGACAGCCAGAAATCAAGTGTGAAGGGGGAGATGGAGATGGAAAGAGACAGAGAAACAGCTGCAGCACTATTTCACCACTTGCAAAGCTTCCCCCTGCAGATGAGGACCAGTGGCTTAAACTGGGTCCTTGCAGGTTGTCACTTGTGCACTCAACCAGGAGTGCCACCATCTGTCCCCTGTATTTTTTTTCCAACAGGTATTTTATTCCTGGGGAAAGAAGTGAAAATTTGAGCACACATACATATGAAGAAAAAATAATCAGAAGACAGAAGGATGGCTGGCAAGACAGCTCACCTGGATAGTTCAACTGTTTTGTCATGTGCATGACCCAGGTTCATAACCAGCCCCTACCACACGAGAGGGAATGTCAGAGCTGTGATATCTTTCTTTCTGTCCCTCTGTTCCTCTTTTCTCTCCAAATATAAGCTCAGAGAAGTAAATACTCAACAATGAATAGAAAAAGAAAGGAAGAGGAAAAGAAGGGAAGGGAGAGAGGGAGGGGAAAGAAGAAGGAGAAGGAGAATGGGATGATGACCATGATGATGATGATGATGATGATGACACAGGGAGAAGATAACCATTTATAAGCCAAAAAGAAAAGAAAGAAACTTCAAACAGCTCCTCCCTCTGTGGTACTTAGAGGGAATCAAATCTACGGATACCTTGCTCTTGGATTTCTGGTCCCCAGAAATGTAAGGAAATAAAATTTCTATTATCTAAAAAAATAAAAATAGTCTTGGGATGGAGTATCACGATAGCTCATCATGTGTGGCATTTGCCTTGCCATAGTGAGACTCAGCTAGGAGCCCCTGCATCATATGTGAATAACCACAGCACTGGGGGAGGGGGTGAATCTCTGGTGTTAAGTTGACTCTCCTTCCCTCTCTGTTTCTGTCTGTCTGTCTGGGTCTCGCTGCCTTCTTTGTCTATCTGAATGAGAAAGTCTTCCAGGAGCAGTATAATAGTACATATGTGAAACCCCAGCTCTGCAAAACAATTAAAACTAAAAACATAAGCAATCTTACAAGCCAAAGTTACCTTTAAAAAATAATGAAATCAGGGAGTCGGGCTGTAGCGCAGTGGGTTAAGCGCAGGTGGTGCCAAGCACAAGGACTGGCATAAGGATCCCGGTTTGAGCCCCGGCTCCCCAACTGCAGGGGAGTCACTTCACAGGCAGTGAGGCAAGTCTGCAGGTGTCTATCTTTCTCTCCTCCTCTCTCTCTTCCCCTCCTCTCTCCATTTCTCTCTGTCCTATCCAACAACAACGACATCAATAATGAATACAACAATAAAAACAGCAAGGGCAACAAAAGGGAATAAATAAATAGTAAAAAAAAAAATAATGAAATCACAGTCTTGACAAAAATCTAGTCAGCATAGAAATCCTCAAGAAGGGAGTCAGGTGGTAGCACTGCAGGTTAAGCACATATGGTACAAAGCGCAGGGACCAGCTTAGAAATCCCAGTTCAAGCCCCCGGCACCCCAGCAGCAGGGGGATCGCTTCACAGGCAGTGAAGCAGGTCTGCAGGTGTCTATCTTTCTCTCCCCTCTGTCTTCCCCTCCTCTCTCCATTTCTCTCTTTCCTATCCAACAACAATGATAACAATAACTACAACAACAATAATAAAAAAGGACAACAAAAGAGAAAATAAATAAATTTAAAAAAGAAATCCTCAAGAAAGTTTTGTATTAAAAGAGAATGCAGTTTTCACATTTAGGAAACACTACAAGTTCATTTGTTATAAGAGAAACCTGTCAAGCACTTGATTATCCTGCCTTAGCTCTCATTATGTGTAGATACTGTTATCTGTAGTCCTACCATAGCCTTTTTCTCTATATAAAAAACAGGCTTGTCATGAAACTTTCTATCACACAGGTTTTACCAATGTTGCATTCATTGCTACAAAAACATTCTCCGTCCTTTACTATGTCCATGGTTTTGATACTCTCATGTATATAGAAAGCATGGGAAGTTCAATAAAAAAAAAAACTTGTACTACAGTCATAAAGTTAACAAATGAGGAAAATTAGATCCAGAGAGATTAAGGTCTCAGGACTCATGGCCAGCAAGAGCTGCCGCCGAGGTTGTAACCTTAAGCAGGTTTCATTAGTGATACTGAAGCAGTGGTTTATGAGATAGCCATTCTATCACTAGAGATCCAAATGCCAGCCAAGAACAGGCAAATAATATTGTCTTGGTTTGAATGTGTACCTTCAAGTTCTCAGACCACCCACTTGCTGTCTCCAACTATATGTCTCTGTTGTTTTTTAACTGCCTTCTCATTCTCGTATTTTAGAACTAGATTCTAATGAATCTGGAACTTCTCAGTACATTTTAATAGCTTTTTTGGTTGGATTTGTTTCCTGTCTTGTGTTCAATGTTTCAAAAATCTTTATAAGAGTTTTATAAGTATGTAATATGATCCATTATTTTCAGTATTTTTTTGACAATTCACAACACACTGCTAATTCAGCAAAAGGGGGGGAACCCCTGAAAATCAGCTAATACATTCTTCCCAAAGGTTTTCTCTTTTATAGATGGACAAATAATCTGAAAATGCTTTCATAAACTTCAAGAAAGCTATAGAATTGGAAATTTTTTCTCATAGGTTTCAATATGGCCATTTAGTTGTTTTAATAATATGGATTGAATCAAATTGGTCTCAATAATCAAATGTGCATAAATTAGGCTCTCAGTAGCTATGAGTCTTTCTGAGAGTTAATATACACTGAGCTGAAGCCACTAATAAACCTACCTACTTCCTCCTTTGTAGCTTACACCTTTTAGTTTTCAGAATAGTAAGGTTTTGTAGTGATCATCTTAAGGTGGGGTCTAAAGCCCTTCATTCAGAACAGAGTTCCTTTAACTTGAATGATTCAGACTCGGGTGAAACCTGGGATACCACGTTTCTCAGAAGCTGATGGTGTGTGGCCACCCTCCTACAGTTTGAGCATGAATAACTAAAATAGTAGTAAATATATGCTGGGTGAATGAATTTACAAGTAAATACATGAAAGAAGAACAGATGGACAACTATAGAATTAAAGATAAAATCAAACTCTAGCTCTATGTAGCATACAGTGATTTTTAAATTTGGCATAATATTTTTACCTTCTGGAAATTTATTAAGATAGTCCATGAAAGTGAAATATTAAAATGTTTTGACATTAAGACCATAAATTTGTGTTTACATACTAGATGTATTTATGTTCATTTAGAAACAAATATTTCACAAGAACAGGTACACCTAAATTTATTAAAGACTAGTAGTATTGATTCTCTATTTACAACTCTTAATTTTCCTGGTTTTATATATCATTAATGAGGGAAAATAAGCAGAATTATTCATGTTCCATTTACTATAAAAATTAAGATGTTCCCTCCTTGGCTTCTAAAACTCATAGTAATATTTTAAAACACAAATATTCATTAAGAAAATAATAGTACTTAAGTTTCTTCAGAAACCATAATCAAAATAGTATATAGCAGATATTCTGTTTTGTGGTGAGCCACACTGATCACTGATGATTAAAGTATCAACTACTCTAATGAAAATCCATTTTAATATAGCATAAATATTTATAGATATCTGTATATTTTTATTTGGGGGGTGGAGCTTATACTGAGGTGTTTCACACAGTATATTTCATCAGTATTCTAGCAAATAGTGCAACACCTAACTCTGACTACCTCACATGTGACTTCTGTTCTGCTGGTTTCAAGCCAAAAAGATGCTTCATGATTGGCTTTTCTCCTCTATATAATATTTCAAATTGTCATTTATAGAGCACAGCTTTGAGTTCTCAAAACCCATTTAATTTTCTAGGGTATAGAAGACAGGTGTGAAGAAAATGTTCTTTTTAACAGAACCAGAGCAAAACATTGTCGCAGAATCTAAATCAGGCCACCTAAATATTTAACAGCCATTTTCACTTGTAATTGACAGGTGGAAGTAGGAGACACTTCCTCGGTAATTCTAGTTAATCAAGAAAGTAATTCACATCATTGGAGGCAGGAAAAAGGATCAATGCACTTTTCAATTAGACCCTCTTGTTAGCGTCCACCCCAAACACTTAGCACTGAACATATATTTTCCTGTAAATAGCCCCATGTTGACAATAAATCAATAGAAAGTGGAGAACTATTTTAGAGCATATTTTTGAGGAAAATATCTTAGTGTTTTTTAATTTGGTAAATTTTCAAGCCATCTGCAGTGCTATCACTAAGGGTTCCAGTTAATGCCAAATGTTTTAATTGGACCAAAGTAAATTTATGCTAATCTTCCTGAATTTCAAAAACATGAGTGCTATCTCTCTTGTACTGATATTACCTGGTATTCAGAAGTCCTATTACTGGTACTCAGAAAAAAAAATGCAGAGGAATGACAACTGTGTGGTGGGCAATAATTAAGAAAGAAGGCAGAAGAAATTTAAAGCAGGCAATTGCATCATTTTTAAAGATCTGTTTATAAGAAGGAAAGAGGGAGAGAGCTAGAGCATCACTCTGGTATATGCAAATCAGAGATCAAACTCAGGACCTCATGCTTGTAGGTTCATCATGATATCTACTATGCCACCTCTGGCTTAAAAATTTGGTTCAGAACAAGGTATCAGACTGCATTAACAGTTTGCAGAGACTGATTTAATTTGGAGAAAATCTGAATTGCATACAAATCTGGGAAGCTTCCAATAGAAAAAAAAAGAATTGTTATTACTAAGTTTGAAAGTATATACATTCTTTGGACTATGAAAGGGAACCACAGCAAAGTATACATGCTTACAGACTGAAAAAGATATGTATCAGAAACAAGAAAAAGTCTGTAAACGGCAGTCTGTACTACTGCCGTTAACTGCTTTGCCAAATACTGATTCATCATGATTTTGAAAGTTTTTTTCAGAGATATTAGAGAGATCACTTGGGTTTTTCTATGCTAGATACTTAGTCAAATTATCTTATAAATAACACTATGATTATTATTTTAATATTTATTCATTTCCCTTTTTGTTACCCTTGTTTTTTTTATTGTTATAATTATTATTGTTGTTGTTATTGATATCTTTGCTGTTGGACAGGACAGAGAAGAATGGAGAGAGGAGTGGAAGACAGACAGGGGCAGAGAAAGATAGACATCTGCAGACCTGTTTCATCACTAGTGAAGTGACTCTTCTGCAGGTGGGGAGCCAGGACCTTGAACCAGGATCCTTACACTAGTCCTTGTGCTTTGCACCACCTGCACTTAACCACTGCAGTACCGCCCGACTCCCAATAACACTATTATTTTTAAAGAAATGATATGGATTATCTTGTTTTTTTCCCCTCCAACGTTTTTGCTAGGGATTGGTGCCTGCATTACAAATGCACTGCCCCCGTCAGCCATTTTTTTTCCATTTTTATTGGAGAGGACAGAGAGAAATTGAGAGGAGAGGGGAAGATGGGGGGGGGGCAAATATAGATAGCTGCAGAACTTCTTCACTGCATGTGAGATAACCTTCCTGCAGCTGAGGAGCCAGGTGCTTGAACAGGGCCCTTGCTCAAGACCTTGCACTTCGTACTATGTACGCTTAACCCAGTGTTTCACCACCCAGCCCCCTATGAATTTCCCATTATTTCAAACACTATGCAGTTGCAAATGTATAGCTTCACATTTCTGTATGCATATAGGACTCACAGCCCTTACCATGGAAGTTCCAGTGTTATCTGAGTACAATAATTACCACTTTAACTGTTCCTCCCCCCACTTCTTTTTTGCCTTCTCACAACCACTATAGTTTTCTTTGAGTCGAAAAGATAGTTTGATATCTTTTGTCAGTTTATTTCTTACTTATTTACAGTCTACATATGAGTGGAACCATTTGGTAGTTATTTTTTGCTTCCATACTTATTTTCATCTAGCATAATCATGTCATGTTTCATCCATTTTATCCCAAAAGACATAATTGCACATTTTCATCTTTTCAACAGTAGGACTACATTCCATTGAGTATATAGCCCATACCTTTTTACCCAGTTTCTGTCAGGGTACATTTAGGTCAGCTTCATGTTTTGGCTACTGTGAAAAGTGCTCATATGAAGATGGGAGTGCAGATATCCTTTGAGATTAATATTCTCATATATTTTGGATACATTTTTAGCAGCAGTAATGCTGGAACATATGGTATTTCCATAAAATATAACTGTATTTGACAAGTTTTATTTTAATATGAAGACTCATGTTGATAGAGTCTATGTTTAGCCTTGTGGCCCACCCTGAAAAAGTAGCCATCAGGCTAATTTCACAGACTCACTGTGATCTCTGTCCCTATAAGCCGCATCCCCTTCCCAATCCTTCCCACTCTGGCACTAGAGAGATGGTTCTGAAGCTCATGCTTTATTAGCTTTAGGTGAACAATTCTCTTGCTGATCTGTGTAGGTAAATATGAAGATATAAAAAGCCTAACATCTTCCCACATACATCTTCAGGAAGAGAGAGGATAAAGACAGTTTCCCATTTAGCATTTATTGGTGAGTGATGTGTAGCTTCTGTGCTAAGTGATTGGATGCTCAGATACCTGAGAAAATGCTTGACCTAGACGATTTGATTTCACCTTATAAAATGCAATTGCACCTTGGTAACCATCCAAATGCATCATATATTTTGGGCTGTTACCTTTCACTTGCTAATATTATCTTAGAGCACATATACATTGGCATTGCCTTTATGGGAAGATCTTTTCAACACATATGCAATGGAGTCTTCCCTAAATATGTTCGACTTTAATCCTTTACACAGTTAACATTACCCTGAGAGTAGCAACAGCTGCTTTTGTGCATACCAAATTAACTAGGAATAGCAAAGAGAATCACCTGAGAAAGCAACAAGTCAAGACTAGGAATACTTTGGGAACCCACAAAATCACTGGTGAGTGCAAACATGTAGCTTGTAGACAGAGAGGGGCCTGAGGAGAGATTCCTGGGACTAAAAGCCTGTATCTACTCAGGAGCAGCAGGTAACAGTCTGGCAGTTCACCACTTATGGAGGCATCTCCAGTCTGAGTTTTATAAACAAAAAGACTGATGAAGGGAAGAGAGGCCCCCACCTAAGGCTCACCAAATGCAACTGTAAGTCATCATTGATACTGTCCTGTGGAGGCTAGTACAGCAGCGGGGAGGCCCTGTGCTGACATTGGGAGGCAGAGAACTGACAGGAAAATTCAGGAGAATATCTACACCTTGGTGGTCTGGAGGTGGGGCTGTATAGTGGGAGCCTTTCCACATTGCTCTGATCAATTAGGAGACACAATGAATAATTGCCTCAGAACTCACAGAGTACAAATTGGACTTATTTCAAAAATCACAGGGCCAAGGAGTGCTTCCTGGCTTGGCTCTGGCTACAGGCAAAGCAGCCAAATTTGGCCTCATGCTTTGAACCCCTGGGGCATGGGAGTCTCTTTGCATAATTACTGTGCTATCTCTGCCCACCCTGTTTTATCTCTTGGTCACGAGTGAGTGATTAAGCTAAAAAATCTACTTATCCTTAAAAAGCCCTCAGACTTCCATGGCCAGCAGGGAAGATTAAAAAATAAATAAATAAATAAGAGGGTTTAACAGCCATTGTGCTTCACCTCAGGGATTGAGATAACATTGAAAGAACTGTTAATTTCCACAAGTGTGAACTCTGTAAGTACCTTACATAGACACAGGTCAATCCAGGCAAATATGATTACTAGATTGAAAAGTACTGAGAGTGAGAGACCTCATAACACACCATATACAATGGCTAAACCAAAAAGAAACATTGGAGAAATGAACCAGGGCAAAAGCCCATATAAAAACTGCTGAAAGGTAGAAGCACATTAGGAATGAGGACAGCATCTAAGCATTAATTGAGGCATTAATCACAGGAGTGAAGAAAGCTTTGGAAAGTAATATTATCAGAAATGGGGAAACAGCAAATGAGACTCTGAAAAAAACACTAATTATCTCAAGGTAATTAGAGAGCTGAAAACTGAAATAGCTAAGTTAAGAGTACAAGTAACTAAACAAGCTAATACAATATCAGAACAGGGTAACAAAATAGTTGAACTACAGAAAATAACAGAGGGGAAAGAGAACAGAATGAACGAGGCAGATAATAAAAATAGCAATATCAAGGGTGAATTTGAGAAAATTAAGCAAGAAGTAAGAGATCTCAAAAAGAGATTAAGAGATACTGAAAACAGCAACAGAGACACATGGGATGATTTCAAAATAAATAATATACACATTATTGGTTTAACAGAGGAAGAAAGAGAGGAAGGGGGGAGAAAACATTCTACAGGACATAATAGCTGAGAATTTCCTTTCTAGAAAATATAAAAGACATAAAGATTCAGAAAGTTCAGAGGGTCCCAAAGAGAATTAACCCAGACTTAAAGAGAGCAAGACACATCATATTTAGAATGAAAAGGAATAAGGATAATGAAAGGATATGTATGCTGCAAGAGAAAAACAAAGAGTCATGTAGAGAGGAAAACCCATAAGACTGACAGCAAATTACTCTGTACAAACACTAAAGGTCAGAAAAGAATGGCAAGATATCTATAGAGTGCTCAATGAGAAGGACTTTCAACCAAGACTACTGTATCCTGCTAAACCAACATATTTACTACAGAAGAGATCCAAAAGGCCAACAAACATGAAAATTTTCTCCAGGTCACTGATTATAAGAGAAATGCAAATAAAGACAACAATGAGATATCACTTCACCCTTGTGACAATGTCATACATCAATAATGACAGCAGCAGTAAATGCTGGAGAGGTTGTGGGGATAAAGGAACACTACTACACTCCAGGTGGGAATGTAAATTTGTCTAATCTCTGTGGAGAACAATCTGGAGAACCCTTACAAGGGTAAAAATGGACCTTCCATATGACCCAGTAGGGATATATCTTAATAACTCCATAACACCCAATCAAAAAGATATCTGTACACCTATGTTCATAACAGCACAATTTGTTATAGATAAAAACTGGAAGAACCACAGATTCCCAACAACAGATGAATAGCTGAGAAAGCTGTGGTATATATACACAATAGAATACTATACAGCTATTAAGAATAATGGACCCACCTTCTCTGACTGATCTTGGATGAGCTGAAGGAAATATGTTAAGTGAGATAAGTCAGAAAGACAAAGATGAATATGGGATGATCCCACTCATAAACAAGTTGAAAAAGAAGAGCAGAAACTTGTTGGTCTGCTTCTAATTCTGCTTCTAAGAACCCTTCTGTTTTGATCATCACATTAGGTTCCTTGCATTGCTTAACACTGTGGTCTGTTTACATAATCACTGCTTTACCTGAGACCCACCCTGCCTACAGGGCATTGATTTAATCCCCACTGGTTGGATGCAAGCTTGATACTTCTGAGCGTGCGTGATTTTTCCTTCTCCCCACCCCCTATCCTACGTACTTCCTCTTCCGAATTGACATTTCTGCCTCAGGAGATATAAAGGACAGGATTTTCTAATGAAGAGAGATTAGATTTATTGCTCTGCATTCCTGCTCATCAATAAAGATTGAACCGAGTTTCCAGCTCAGCCATGAGTCCCTGGTCATCTGTCTCCCGCCCGCGAAGCTAGCCTGGCATATTGGCGCCCGAACAGGGACCAGCAGAAACTCAAAGCAGAATCTTAATGAGATTAGAGTATGGCATCAAAGTAAAAATCTCTGAGGGGGAGGAGGAGGGTAGATATTCAGCTTCATTGTGTGAGGGAGGGGAAGGGACACAGACCTTTGGTGGTTGAATGGCTTTAATACACATTCCTATTAAAAACAAAACAAACAAAAAAAACCTTGTCTGACAAACAAAAGTTGAAGGAATCAACTATCACCAAGCCTGCCCTGCAAGAAGTTCTTAAAGTTCTCCTATAAATAATTACATCACCATAAAAATACCATATATCAGAACACTCTAGAGTTCATAATAATGGGATTAAAATATTTTCAAACTATAGTATCAATAAATATCAATGAACTGAATTCACCTATTAAAAGACACAGAGTAGGAAGATGGATCTGAAAATACAACACAACCATATGTTGTCTTCAGGAATTCCACATAACTCAAAAAGCCAAACACAGACTCAAATGAAAGGATGGAAAACTATCATAGAAGCCAATCAATGGACCACAAAAAAGGGGCAGGAACAGCTATTTGTATTATATGACAAAATACACCTTAAAAATTAAGACAGCAGGAACCTCCTGCTTCCTCTATAGAGCCTATATTTCCCCCAGTCCTGGAACCTCTAGGGTGGGGTGCACTTTCCTGCATGCTTCTCTCAATTCATACCAAATGATATTGGATCCACTGATCACAACACAATGAGTACCTCCTCATCATGGTTCAATTCAGACTGTGTCCAGAGACGTCAGGCATGGAATGTCAACCCTTCACCCTCATTACTCAGGTGGATCCTTTCGTTTCATAGGGTTCTCTAATTTCATTCCAGGTGGTTCATTTCCTAAGAAAGTCCCCAAATCTAGATATAGACCAAGTCCCGTGAGAGAGAGCATATGTTCACATGTATCCATAAATTAGGGAGAAATATATGCCTGAAAGCAAAAGCACACAATAGTCTGCAGTGATTCAGTATAAAGTTCCTAATGAAATAGTGTCTACTTAGACTTAGATACCCTCCTCACCTTCCTATTACACTTGGCTCACTCATTCCCAAGATATCCTTATCAAAGCAAGGACTGCAAAAGCTGACTAAGGGCAAGAGACTGGCATACTTTAATGATGACTCTTTAGTCACTATCAGGCCATCCCATCAGCTGGGGCCCTATTCTGCGAGTCCTGAGATTCCCAAACAGAGATGATGGGCCTAGACCTTGAATAAATCCCTCTCTTCATTCTTACAAGTCATCTCTATCAGGAACAACACAATAGACCCCTTTGTGGGCCCCCATAGGAGCTTGCCCTCAACTTGGATCAACAATGGTAGAGAATGATCCATCTTCTGAAGGGAGGCTGGACAGCATACTCTGCATACCACCTGAGGAAGATGGGTCCAGAATATGTTGCAGCTTGGAAATTTCCTACTCATGACAACAGAATGTGAGCTCATATCTACAGAAATGCAGAGCTTATATAGGCTCCTAAGTTGAATATGGGCCCGAGATCACATCAAATCGATGGGGTTTACAGTCAACAATATCTATACACATTTCCCATATCTGGGAGCTACTCTTTTCCCTGAACCAGATTTCTGGTCCTTTATATAGCCATGATATTATCTCCCCAGACAATAATTAGGATCCACCTGCATTTCAAATTTCAGGCTCAGGGGAAAAACAAAACAAACAAACAAAAATGTATAGCCACAGGTTCTTTGAAATACAACTAAAATATGCCTACTAGCTATCTACAAAATGAAGACACCCCCCCCCCCCTTCATCTGCACTATTCCAGCCTTTAGATTCATGATTAGTCAACAACTTGTTTGGCTTTATATGTTAACTCTTTTTTCAGCCACCAGCTTCCAAATGCTAGCATGATGCCAACCAAACTTCCCTAGACAGAAAACTCCACCAATGTGTCCTGGAGCTCTGCTTCCCCAGAACCCCACCCCACTAGGGGAAGAGAGAGGTAGGCTGGGAGTATGGATCGATCTGTCAATGTCCATGTTCACCTTCACCGGGGAAGCAATTACAGAAGCCAGATCTTCAACCTTCTGCATCCCACAATGACCTTGGGTCCATACTCCCAAGGGTTAAATAATAAGAAAGCTATCAGAGGAGGGATGGGATACAGAGTTCTGTTGTTTGGAATTGTGTGGAGTTGTACCCCTCTTATCCTATGGTTTTGTCAGTGTTTCCTTTTAATAAATAAAAATTATAACAATAAATCAATAAAATTTAAAAGATAGGGATGGACATTACTAAATGCTCAGAGGATTATTCAATCAAGAGGACTTAACAATTACTAACATCTATGCACCCAATGAGAAGCCACCTAAATACATCAAACATCTACTGAAAGAGCTACAGCAATATATTAACAGCAACACAGTAATAGTAAGGGACTTCAACACCCCACTCTCTCAACTTGACAGATCATCTAGGCAGATATTCAATAAAGAAATGAGGGAGCTAAATGAAGAGATAGATAAATTAGAACTATTGGACATTTTCAGAGTCATTCACACCAAGAACCTGGAATACATATTCTATTCAAGTCCACATTTGTCATTTTCAAGGATAGACCGTTTGCTAGGCCACAAAGACAGTGTCAACAATTTCAAGAGCATTGAAATCATATCAAGCATCTTCTCAGACAACAATAAAATTAAATTAACACTTAACAATAAACAAATATTAATGAAAGTCCCAAAATTTGGAAGATCAGCAGTATGCTATTTAACAACTACTGGGTCAAGGAAGAAATTAAGGAAGAAATCAAAATGTTTTCATAGTTCAATGAAAATGAAGACATGAGCTATCAAAATATTTGGGACACAGCTAAGGCAGTACTTAGAGAGAAGTTCATAGCCATACAAGCACACATTAGGGCATGAGAAACAGCTCAAATAAACAACCTGACTGTACATCTTAAATACTAAGAATAAGAGGAACAAAGGAACCCTAAAGCAACCAGGAAGACTGAAATAACTAAATTTAGTGCAGAAATAAATAACATTGAAAATAAGAAAACCATACAAAAGATCAAGCAAATCAGGCTCACAAAACAAAAAAACAAAACAAAAAAAAAAAAAAGGGAGAAGAACCAAGTAAATCAAATTGTAAATGAAAGAAGAGATATCACAACAGACACCACAGAAATTCAAAAGTATCATGTGAGGCATCTATGAACATGTCAGGCATCTATGAATGACTCTATGCCAACAAGCTAGAGAACCTGGAAGAAATGGATGATTTCCTAGATACTTACAAACTTCCAAAATTTAATAAAGAGGGACTAGAAAATATAAACAGTCCAATCACAGTGAACAAAATTGGAACAGTTATCAAAATCTTCCCAAGAATAAAAGTCCTGGACCAGATGGTTTTACAAATGAATTTTACAAAACCTTCAAGGAAGAGTTAATGCCTCTACTTTTAACAGTCTTCCTGAAGATTGAAGACACTGGAATACTCCCTTCCAGCTTCTAAGAAGCCAACATCACTCTGATACCAAAAGCAGACAGGGATAAAACAAAAAAAAAAAAAAAAAGAGAGAGAGAGAGAACTATAGACTGATAACCCAGTATCTCTGATGAACATAGATGCTAAAATACTGAACAAAATTCTAGCCAACCAGATACAGCAATATATTAAAAAGATTGATCATCATGACCAAGAGGGGTTTATCCCAGGGATGCAAGGTTGATTTAATATATGTAAATCAATCAAGTGGTCCACCTCATCACTAAAAGCAAGACCAAAAACCACATGGTTATGTCAATAGAGGCAGAGAAAGCCTTTGGCGAAACACAACATCTCTTTATGATCAAAACACTACAAAAAGTGGGAATATGTGGAAAATTCCTCAAGATGGTGAAGTCCATATATAGTAAAATTAAAGCCAACATCATATTCAATGTTGAAAAACTGGAAGAATTCCCCCTTGGATCCGCTGCTTGATAGGGCTGCCCACTATCACCATTACTATTCAACGTAGTGTTGGAAGTTCTTGCCATAGCAATCAGGGAGGACCAAGGAATCAAGGCGATACAGATAGGGAGAGTAGAAGTCAAACTCTCCCTATTTGCAGATGATATGACAATATACATAGAAAAACCTGGGGAGTCCAGTGGGAGGATTTTGGAAATTATCAGGGAATATAGTGGGGTGTCAGGTTATAAAGTTAACATAAAAGTCACTGGCATTCCTTTGTGCAAACACTAAGTTAGAAGAAGAAGAAATCCAGAAATCAATTCCTTTTATTATAGCAATAAAAATAATAAAATATCTAGGAATAACCCTAACCAAAGAAATGAAAAACCTGTATACTGAAAATTATTAGTCACTGTTTAAGGAACTAGTAAAAAGACACAATGAAGTGGAAAGATATTCCATGTTCATGAACTGGAAGAACTAACATCATTAAAATGAATATACCGGGGGAGTCGGGCTGTAGCGCAGCGGGTTAAGTGCAGGTGGCGCAAAGCATAAGGACCGGCATAAGGATCCCGGTTCGAACCCCGGCTCCCCACCTGCAGGGGAGTCGCTTCACAGGCGGTGAAGCAAGTCTGCAGGTGTCTATCTTTCTCTCCTCCTCTCTGTCTTCCCCTCCTCTCTCCATTTCTCTCTGTCCTATCCAACAACGACAACAACAATAATAACTACAACAATAAAACAACAAGGGCAACAAAAGGGAATAAATAAATTAAATAAATATTAAAAAAATAATAATAATAAAATAAAATGAATATACCCAGAGCCATATACAGATTTAGTGCAATCACCATCAAGATCCCAACCAAATTTTTTAGGATAATATAAAAAAGCTACAAATGTTTATCTGGAAACAGAAAAGACTAGAACTGCCAAAACAATCACCATCTGAACAGAACTGGAGGATTCACACTCCCAGATCTCAGATTGTATTATAGCGCCAATGTAGTCGAAACTACTTGGTATTGGAACATAAATAGACACATTGACTATTTGGAATAGAATTGAGAGCCCAGAAGTTAGCCCCAAGGACCTAGTGAGGGTTGGTTGTATTGTTATGTGGAAAAGTTATGCATGTACAAACTATTGTATTTTATTGTTGACTATAAACTATTAATCTCCCAATAAAGAAATTTAAAAAAAAGATCAGTAGGGAAAACACTAAGCAGAACTTGGACTGGAGTTAGTGTATTGCACCAAAGTAAAGGACTCTATTGTGGAGAGTGGAGGGTTCAGGTTCTGGATCACGATAGCAGAGGAGGACCTAGTAAGGACTGAATTGATATAAGGAAAACTGGGAAATGTTATGCATGCACAAACTATTGTATTTTACTGGCAACTGTAATCCCTTAATCCCCCAATAAATAAATTAAATAATAATATTACCCTGAGCTAATATAGCAAAACAATTTATGACATGCTTTTGGAAAGAATGTGAAAAATATTCATGTTTTCCCTTCTGATAATTTGGTAAATCATATACAAGAAATAAGAAAGACACCAACAACTAGCCATAAGTGTGCACTTTCCAATAAGTTTAAAGAAGCATTGGTGTATAGAAAACTTCATGATGTGCCAGCAAGATAGCTTGCCTGAACAAGGTGCCTGCTTTGCCATGAGAAGATTAAAGTTCAGCCCCCAACACACTACAGGGAGCTTCCATGCTGTGGTGTTTTTCCTTCTTATTGTCTGTCTCTCTGTTTCTATTTGAAAAAGTTGACCCAAAGCCGTAATAACCTGATGACAACAGAAATAACTAAGTAAAAAAAAATATATATATATATATGAACACTTGTGCACAGGTCACAGATTATGAAAGAAATAAGATGAGTTTGAACTGAGGTCATATTTACCTTTGTTTGGGGCATTGGTCTTACTAGTTGGGGAGAATGGAATTGTTTAGTGGAAGATAGGTGGGCAGTAAAGTAAGAAGACCTGATTTCAAAATATTGCTCAGCTACTATAAGAATTCCAGGACCCTAAACTAGAAAATGCTCCTAACTATTACTTTCCCAATTGATAGGAAATGAGAGCATATCATGTTCACATTCAACATTAAGAAATGTTGCTTTTCCCTCTCCCAATCTGAATAAACTTAGAAGACATGAACATTTTTATCACAAAAATAACCCAAATCTTTTAATTTCTTTATTGGGGAATTAATGGTTTATAGTGAACAATAAAATACAGTAGTTTGTACATGTATAACATTCCTCAGTTTTCCACATTTCCATTCAGCACCCCCCGCCCCCAGGTCCTTCTTTACCATCATGTTCCAGGACCTGAACCCTCCCCCACCGCCACCGGAGTCTTTTACTTTGGTGCAATACACCAACTCCAGTCTAAGTTCTGCTTAGTGTTTTCCCTTCTGTTTTTTTCAACTTCTGTCTGTGAGTAGGATTATCATATATTCATCCTTTTGTTTCTAACTTATCTCACTTAACATGATTTCTTCAAGATCCATCCAGGATGGAGTGAAGAAGGTGAATTCACCATTTATAATAGCTGAGTAGAATTCCATTGTGTATATATACCACAGCTTACACAGCTACTCATTTGTTGTTGGACACCTGGGTTGCTTCTAGGCTTTGGCTATTAAAAATTGTGCTGCTATGAACGTAGGTATACACAAATCTTCTTGGATGGGTATGTTTGGATTCTTAGGATATATCCCCAAGAGAGAAATTGTAGGGTCATAGGGTAGGTCCACTTCTACTCTTCTGAGAGTTCTCCAGACTTTTCTCCACAGGAGTTGGACCAATTTACATTCCCATTAGCAATGCTGGAGTGTTCCTTTGATCCCACAACTTCTCCAGCATTTGTTGCTGCTACATTTTCTGAAGTATAACATTCTCACAGGAGTGAAGTGGTGTCTCATTGTTGTCTTTATTTGCATTTCTAACAATCAATGACTTGGAGAATTTTTTCATGTTTGTTGCCCCTTTGGATCTCTTCTTTGGTGAATATTCTATTCATATCCTCTCCCCATTTTTATGGGGTCTTTGTTTTCTTGTTGCTGAGTTTGGTGAGCTCTTTATATATTTTGGTTATTAGCCTCTTGTCTGATGTATGGCATGTAAAGATCTTCTCCCATTCTGTATGGGGTCTCTTTGTTTGAGTAGTGTTTTCTTTTGATGTGCAGAAGCTTTTTAATTTGATATAGTCCCACTGGCTTATTTCTGTTTTAGTCTTCTTTGTAATTGGATCCTTATCATTAAAGATGCCTTTAAAATTTAGCTTTCTAGCACACTTTTCCAGCTAGACATGACATCATCTCCCCAGACAATAACTTGGGTCCACCTGCATATCAGATGTCAGGTTCAAGAAAAAACTAATAAAGTCATGAGCCCTTTGGAATATACCTAAAATAGACCTACTCAAAGGAAAAAAAGTAGACCTACTAGCTATTTCCAAAACAGAGACCCCAAAATCTTCATCTGTAATAATACAGCCTTTAAGCTCATGATTAATCAGCAATTTGTTTGGCTTTCTATGTTAACTCTTCTTCAGCCACCATGTTCCAGATGCCAACTGGACTTGCCTAGGCAGACAACCCCACTAATGTGTCCTGGAGCTCTGCTTCCCCAGAGCTCTGACCCACTAGGGAAAGATAGAAACAGGCTGGGAGTATAGCATGACATGTCAACACCCATGTTCAGCAGGGAAGCAATTACAGAAGCCAGACCTTCCGCCTTCTGCACCCCATAATGACCCTGGTTCCATACTCCTACAGGGTTAAAGAATAGGAAAGCTATCAGGGGAGGGGGAGGGGTTACTGAGCACTGGTGGTGGGAATTGTACCCCTCTTATCCTATTGTTTTGTCAGTGTTTCCATTTTATAAATAAATAGGGCTATAAGAGGTTAGAGTGTTATGGGGAAAACTGAGAAATGTTACACTTATACAAACTATAGTATTATACTGTTGACTGTAATGCAATCTTCTCAATAAAGAAAAAAAAATGGGCTAGCCTACTCACTAGGAAAAGATAAAAACAGGCTGGGACAGGCTGTGTGTATGGATCGACCTGTCAATGCCCATGTCCAGTGGGGAAGCAATTACAGAAGCCAGACCTTCTAACTTCTGCAGCCCATAATGATTCTCGGTCCATACTCCCAAAGAGATAAGGAATAGGGAAGCTATCAAGGGAGGGGATGTGATATGGAATGCTGGTGGTGGGATTGTGTGGAATTGTACCCCTCTCATCCTATGTTCTTGTCAATATTTCCATTTTATAAATAAAAAATTTTTAAAATTAGACAAAAAAGAGTTCTGACAATATTTTCAAGTATTTGATAGTTTCTGGACTAACATCCAAGCACTTGTACCATTTGGAATTTACTTTTGTGTTTGGTGAAATATAGTGGCTCAGTTTCATTCTGCACATTTCAACCCAATTTTTCCAACATCATTTGTTGAAGAGACTTCCCTCTCCTCATTTAATAGCCTGAGCACCTTTGTCAAAGATTATATGTCCATCGGTATGTGGGCTTATTTCATATATCTCAATTCTATTTCACTGGTCAGTGTGTCTATACATGTTCCAGTACAAAGCAGTTTGATTACAGTGGCCCTATAGTCCAATTTAGGATCCGGAAGTGTGATAACTCCAGTTCTGTTCTTTCTTCTTAAGATTATTTTGGTAACTCTAGGTCTTTTCTGGTTCCAGACAGACATTTGTAGGTTTTGTTCTATTCTCCTAAAAAAAAAAATTGGAATGGACCTTGATGGGGATTGCATAACATATGTATATGGCTCTGGGTAGTATATTCATTTTGATGATGTTAATTCTTCCAACCCATGAACATGAAATGTCTTTCCACTTCTTTGTGTCTTTCTCTAGTTCCTTGAATAATGACCCAAACCTTACTGTATTTGCATTGACTAATTTTTAGTACAAGACACAGACATTCTGACTAGTATGTATAATGTGCCTAACATATTTCATTAATTCTTTTGGAAACAAGAAACATCAGGTATATCACTTTTATTAAACTTTATTAAACTTTGGTGTTGTAAGTAGCCTTTATTTCTGGATTGGGGGAGATATGTTACATGTTTTATTTCCTATAAAGTTTATTTTTACTCATTGTGAATGTGACACTGCTTTGAGAGGTAAAGGCTATCTTACTTTCTGAGAAGCTCTAACAATGGAACCAAGGTTCATAAATCACACCCATCTAGTTTCCAATGAACAGGACATCTTTCCTGGGCCTTAAACCTATAGTCTACATAAACCGGTGGGTTTGGGGACCCAGCTGACCTGTGTTCTCACTGCCCATGGCTGCCAGAGATGATTCCCATAAGTCCATTACTAATGCCTTTTATTTTGACCTGTTTTAAATGAGGATTTAAAATGGAACTACTGCACTATAATTTCTTAGAGCAAGTGATAGCTAGGGGATACCACAAAGGGTTTCCTGGTTCCTCTTGTGCATGGTGGTGAGTGATTGGAGACTCAGGTGCAACCCAGGTTATTGGCTCTGCATCGTTTGAACTTGCAGATGTAACTCAGCCTAGACTCTAGATTAGACAAAATCTACCACCCTGTAATCTATTAAGTGGGACATAGGGGAGGGAAAAAAGAACAACAACAAGAAAAAAAATTGTATTTTAAAAAAGCATTAACTCATGCTTTTCAGAGAGGAAGAGGTAAAATATGAACAAATGTATACAAAAAACAGCAGTCTAGTGAAAGATGGTATTATATTTTAGTGTGAACTTTATGTGATCAGATGTTGCTTTTCAGTAATGCACACCTGAAACTTACATAACATGATGCTGCTAATGATTTTAGTTAGATAAAAATAAGTAGAAATGCCAATAGAGTAAACAATGTGTGTACTTCCTTTATGGCTTGATTGGCTTGATCTACACAGCTCCAATACAGATTGTATGTGCCCAGCATAAGAAAAGTTGCTTACCAAACAGTGTGTTTTGCCAGGTCAACAGCCCTTCTTTTCCTCTAGGTATTGCTTCTCTCCACCCAGCCTTTCATACCCTAAAACCCTTCCTCTGATAAGCCCTTATGCTGAGAAGTCTCAAAGAATCCCTGTGAGGTTGTGATCAGGGAGGTGGCACAGTGGATAAGGCATTGGACTCTCAAGCATAAGGTCCTGAGCAGCACATGTACCAGAGTAATGTCTGGTTCTTTCTCCTATCATTTCTCATGAATAAATAAATAAAATCTTTTTTAAAAAGTCCCTGTGAGGTCTGAACTCTACTCCATAAGATGTTATGTTATGTTGAATCCCTGGTATGAGGTTACCTAAGAGGGGTCTTTAAGAGGTGAAGGTGGAATGAGCTAGTGGGGTGGAGCCACAGTCTTATAGGACCACTTCCTTACGGGAGGGAGGGAACACAGCAAGTGTGCCAGTCCATAGAGGCATCTGTGAAGGAAGACACGGAGGTCATGTGTGAGCTGTGGGAGTGAGGCCTTAGGACAGACCAGCTCTGAAGATGCCTTGCTCTTGAACTTCAGTTTCCAGAACTGTGAGTAGGGCACCTTCTTGTTCTTTTAGCCCCCACCTGTGTGATCATGTTGTTTTTTAAAAAATATTTTATGTATTTGATAGGTCAGAGAGAACCTGAGAGGGGAAGGGGTGACAGAGAGGGAGAGAGGAGAGACGCTTGCAGCCTTGCTTCCCTAGTGGACATTTTAATGTGTGTGTGTTCAACTAGCTGAACCCAACTCCCCTGTTTTATGAGAGTCCCCACAGTTCTCTCCTTCCTGTACCAGAGAAGTTCTAGTTCCAGTCAAGCCTCTCTCTGGTCTGGGTGAAGGAGGATTCTGAGCCCTCCAAAGGTGCAATGTCCCCACTGTCCAAGCTGTTATGTGCTCCACCAATGCTTTCTGGGCTAGAAGGAAACCTTCTTAGACCTCCCTCATCAAACAGTTGATCCACTATTATGTCTACCCCCACCTCCAAGCACAGGGATTGCTTATTAAGACTCAGGCTACTCAGGGGTCAACATGTTCCACAAGCAATTAGAATCACATGCTTCCCCAGACTCCTAGCCCTCCTGGAGGGCAAGACAGAGGCTCTGTTGACCTGTTTTTTTCACAGTTCTCTGAGTGTCTGCTAACTGTAAATACTCAGTAGGTGTCTGTTGAATGAGTAGATGTGATTCTCCAGGATTATGAAGTTTTCCCAGTGAGATGAAGCATAAAACTCAATAGCATGTTTGCTTCGATCGATAGCCACATAATTTGTCATTTACTTAAAATCCCAACCCTGTTAGAGGCTGGCATATGCTCGTAATCAGAAGATACTCAGAGCAGGGAAGGTAAGAGTCATGGAGCCAATGAGGAGTGACTGAATGATCACATTATCTCATGTACTGAAACTCAGCCACAGAAAATGCAGTGATAGTTGAATGATTCAGAAAGAGCCGTTGGATTTTCAGTGCCTTGGGCCTTTGAGAATATGTTTTTATGAGTATGGAATATTCAACACAGAAACAGATTTCACAACAGAAGATATTGTAAGACCTGTGCTTCATGTGTTTACCATGACATTACTATATATACGTGATGAAACTTCAACTATATGTGCAATCATAGAAAGTGGTAATTTGTAAAGAGCTATGACACATTTGAAGCAATACCCCAATCTCTTTTCAGAAGTTCCTCTTTGTGACTTATGGCATAACTATGCATTTTTGTTGATATGTCAGAAGTATATTATTTATAGGCTACTTTTTAGATGATACTATTTAAGCTTTTAACAAAAAAATTTGAAAAGTAAAAATAGATGCCTTTAATAGTGAATTATTTGGCAGGATAACTTTTGAAATAAGGACCATGACTTCCTAGAAAAATCAATATTTCAGACATTTCTTCCATTTATAAGTCCATTTTGTTCTTGCTGTTTAATCTTATTGTGTATCATTGCTATTTTATTGTGATTATAAGCACGTATTAAAAAAAAATCTGCAGTCTCCACCATCTTCATTTTACTTGCTCTAGACTTTTATTTTTTAACTTGTTGGATTATGGGAGACCATTTTTTACCTACAGAATGCAATAGTTTGACATTTATTAGATAATATATATGGCTGATCCATCAAGCTTCTTTTAAAATTTTTGTATGGAATGGAATTTATTATGATGGTTAATAAGAATAGGTTTATTAGATAGGAAATAGACTGTTTTATTCAAGGAGAATGCAATCAATAAGATTGCTATATAAAATGAAAAGTATAAAGATATGTTTTTACCTATGTGATAGAAATCCTATATTTTGAAGAATATGAAATTGTATGCATTTAAAAAACATTGGTATTACCTCTAGAATATTTTTCAGCTTCTCTGAGAAACACTATCTTTTGCAATTCACAGAATTCTGATACCCTTAAATCTGCAGGCTGGAGTTTGATCTGCTCTCCAGCTAGCAAGGCTGTTCCCCTGCTTCCCTCTCCCGGTGCACAATGAGATTAATACTCTACATGATAGAGCACTTGACCTTGCTTGTATCACAAAGATCTGGTTAGATTATGCAGCTGGGCCATTATTAGCTCTTTTCTCCAGCTGGACACTTGATATAGCAAGTCATGGCAAGGTCAGGAGGGGGAGCAGGCAAAACACTGTGTGTTTATTTGAACTTGTAGGTAATCATCTCCTAAATGACACTCGTGTTTAATTATGCATTTTCCACATGAACTTTGCATGAAGGCAAATAAAGGTTTGGGTCTGGAATGAAATAAGCTGCTCTGTTAAGCTTGTTTGCAGTTCACCCACCTGAGTAATCATCATCCTTTCATTTTGGGTACAAACTCTTGCCTTAAAGATGAAGTTGACAGCTTGTCTTAACAAGGCCTTTTGTATTATGTAGCTTAGCTGGTCATAATATTTTACCCTACTTTTATCTTTATGATTAGATGTTTGGAGGATGCATGCAATGTTTACAGTATACTAAATGTTTGAGTCAAATAATATCTTTCCATTCAGATAAACTACAATTTTTGCAACTATTTTTATTTTTAATTAGTGATTTAATAGTGACTTACAAGATTATATGATAATTGGGTATAGTTCTACTCCATTCCCAACACTAAAATTCTGTGCCCCCCTACTGCCAATGATAAACTATCATAGTTCTCCCAAGGTCAAAGTGCATTTCTAATTACTCAGCAGTGCAGTGACAGCTGTGCTTTATTTTCCCTTCTGTACTCTCAATTAATTTCTCTGCCAAAAGTTAGATTTTTTTTTTTTTTTCTAGAAATGGGTAAGAATCCTGAGATGCACTTTTTGGGTTTCCTTTAAATAAATTCTGTCAGTAGAAGCACTGTTTTCACAATTGTAATTTTTTAAAGTGGGTTCTTCTTTCACTCACCCACCTACACACAGGAAGGAAAGCTGATATTTTAATCCTTTCTTTCACACAGGGAGCGAGCAGCTGAGACTGTCTCTCCTAAAACCACAGTCAACTTACTGACCTAGTAATAATCATTCCAGTCTTCACCACAGTTACAAAAGTTCTATACATATATATAACTCCCCTGGTAGAAAAATGTTCTTAAGTCTTGATTCATGTCAGAATTGCCCCCCACACCCCTTTTATTTTTGCTTTTCTTTTTGCCAGCTTCCCAGGGAGTCAATTTAATTGATTTAAGACAAAGTCTGGGCCTTAGTGTTTGTAAAATTACTAGGTGATTCCAGTATTCACTTAGGCCTCCAAAGTATTAACAGTCCTGTTTGGGGATTCAGTACTAAACAAGAATGTATTTAAAAGAGGCCTTATACTTCGACACATACAGAAAGAATATATGCTTAGTTGTGCTTGTTTGCCAAAAAGGTTATTTTTGGGTGTGGCCCATCTTGTTTTCCTCCTCCTCCTCCTCTTCTTTTTCTTTTGTCTTCTTCTTCCTCCTCCTGCTCCTCCTCTTCTTTTTGTCCTTCTTCCTCGCTCTTCTTTCTGCCTTCTTGTTTCCTTCCTTCCTCCTTTCTTTCCTCCCTTTTTCCATTCCTTCCTTCCTACCTTCCTTCCTTCCTTCCTTCCTTCCTCCCCCTTTCTTTCCTCCCTTCCTTTGAAAAATAGTGAGAGTGAGAGAGATAAAGAGGGAGAGACAGAAGAGGAGAGACACATGCAGCACTGCTCTTCCACTTGTGTAGGGCCCACCCCAATAGGTGGAGACAGGGACTTAGGAGTAAGGCTTTAAACCCCAGTCCTTGCACATGGTAACACATGGATTGAACTACCACCCAGCACCCTCTGTTTTGTATTTTTATCCCTAAGTGGTGCCATAGCAGGTTGCCCTGACTTGGAAGAGCTTCCTATGGGGGCCTCCCAAGTGGCTGTCGCTTCTGTAGACATATGCTGCTGAGTTTCTGGAGTTGGAACCTATTCTCCTGGCGGTTGAGTGTCTCTGGAAGCACCACCACTTTTTACAATCAGAACATGCCATGCTTACCTCTAGCCTGGCCTGGGAAAAATGTTCACCTTCTGAGACAATACACTTGAGTGGAATTATCCCCAAATCAGGAGAGAATACGTGTAGAGGTGAGTTGGGAAGGTTTCCTGAAATGGTTTACTTTGGCATATTCAATGTTTCTGAGAATTGGGTAAATTTATTCTCCTTCTGGCTTGATCTTAAAGAGCATTCCCAGAGCTCAACAGAAACAGAAATGGTCTGTACCTGGCTATTGGCTGGGTTGTGTTTCTAGGTGAAACAATGCAATTTGAGGGTCAAGGGTAGACATGGAGGCCAGACCCTGTGCTTTAAGGAGGTGCTCTCTCACCTCTCTAAAGCCCAACTTCTTCTGGAGAATAGCAATGACGCAAGCCTCATCCCTGGCATTGCTGAAGGTTGAGCAAGCATATTAATACAGTTAGCTCTTATCAACTGCAGCCAGTGTTAGAAGATAATAGTCCCGCTAAGTACAGTTTGTGGGTCAAATCTGGTCCCACTAGACGTTGTAAAAAATGACTGGGACACATTTGATCATGAACATGATAACAGTTTATAGAGGTCCAGTATGTCAAAGGTGAAAGTCCTCATGACAGCAACAGTGCAGATAGGAAACACCAAGTCTCTGCTGTTTTGCTCTCTGAACTTGGAAAGACTGCTTGAGAAGAGACTGAATTCTAAATCTTGGTTGTCATGTTTAGTGGTCAAGTAATTCACCAAGATCAACTTGGTGTCTTTCAAAAACCAGTATCATTATCATGTAATCATTGTGTGATTTAATTTGTATGTTACCGATTATTTTGCATTATACTGATTTATAGAGAAGCAGCAAACCACATTCTGATTTCAAAACCTTGGTTAAAATATCAAATTGTTCAACCCACAGAGAAACACGAGTACTCAGAAGTATTTTTTCCAAGGCTGCTAAATCAGCTTCCTTGGGTAGTGTGCCTGCTTTGCAATATGCATGACCCAGGTTCAAGTCCTGTAGCCACTGTATCAGAGGAAACTTCCATCTCTTTTTCTCACTGTCTTTTATCTATCTGAAAAAATGTCATACATGAAAGATGAAATCCCAGCAATAAAAACTTTAAAATTATTTTATCACTAGCTTACTATTTCAGATAGTCAGAATTCAGCCTTAAATAAGTTTTATTTCAGTGTAGGTGGAGTTTGTATTCGATTCATGAATCCCCATAAAACTTTCTCTCAATTTGAAAATTAACAGAACAATGAGGGAGAATAGAGAACAGAAGAGAAACTGAAATAAAATTTGTAGATGGATTTATGAGTAGCTGTGGGGCAGTAGCTATGTTCACCATAGCAAGCTCAGTTGCTGGCTTATATTTATATTCTGTGTAATTATACTCTTATGTGAACCGGTACTCCTTTCTTCTCCAGTTCCCAGAAAACCCAGTCTCTGGGATTTTTCAGCAATTTATTTTCTTCTGTGAGAACAGTAAAAATTGGTACTTGAGCTTTGTTTGAATAATTTGTAGTATCTTGTGATCAGGAATTGTCCTTATAATGATTCCATTGGCAGCTTCAAGCTTTTATATTTTCATTTAACAATATAAATGTCACTGAATGTGCCAACAGATACTGACAAACCCATGGAAAGGTCAGATTGATCCTATAATTCACACACCTGCCTGGGTATAATGGCTTTTCAGGATTTTCTGTGAACACCATAAACTACGTTTCCATTTTGCTTCCGCAGACTTGCCTCTAATAGACATGTGCTAGTGTATAGGGGAAGCTCTTTGCAATAGGAATCTAACACAATCATAGAAATCACACACTGAAAAGAAAATCGCCTTAGGTTATGTTTTATTTAATACATTCATGAGAGTTTATTTATGGGCACTCATTATGTAGCATCAGATTATGTTTTCCCCGAAGATACTGGTCTTATCATTAGCATCTTCTCCCTCCACTCTAACTGGGAATTCTTGCTTGTTTACCTCATATATACAGTTGCTGATGTACTTGGAAAGCAGTGGATACATACACAAGTCTACAGGTGGTTCTGCAGTGGTCTGTTGCTCAGTCACTATGGTCACTCTGAGTGCTCTTTTTCTTCCTAAACTGCTGCAGTTACCCAAGTGTCATCCTCCTCTCTCTCTCCATTTTACCATTTCTGAGTCCAACCTTTATGGATGATGTGCTACACTATGTTTTGAGAACATCAAGATAGATCCACCACAGTATTTCTTCTGACATTCTCCCTATTTCTGTTGGTCCTGCCTCTTTCAAAGCTTTATAGTCATAACACCTATTTGGGATGCTTCCCCTAAGCTGGAATGGCACTTAACCCAAACCACAAAGACAGATTTACATCTGACTTTCTGTCTGGCCATGTCTCTAGAAGGACAAGAGCCACTTTCTTATGGTTCTGTATTCTTTGTGTTCACATAGTATCTGTCACCTAGTAGATGGTTAACAAGTTGTTGGTTGAGTGCAGATTTCTTAGTGATACAAGATAGAAGAGAATTACTCTCCAGAGAATAATTGGTCCAATTTCTATACTGGGTATGTTGACAAATACAAAGGGGTACTAGGCAGAGATTCTTTACACATGACCTATAAAAAGAAAAGATCAGTGCAAAGCACAAGGACTGGAATAAGGATCCTGTCATAAGGATCCCGGTTCGAACCCCGGCTCCCCACCTGCAGGGGAGTCGCTTCACAGGCAGTGAAGCAGGTCTGCAGGTGTCTATCTTTCTCTCCTCCTCTCTGTCTTCCCCTCCTCTCTCCATTTCTCTCTGTCCTATCCAACAATGACAACAGCAATAATAACTACAACAATAAAACAACAAGGGCAACAAAAGGGAATAAATAAATTAAATAAATATAAAAAATATATATATTAAAAAAAAAGAAAGAAAAGATCAAGGGCAAGGGTAATTATTTACCTATAGGTTTTATACAAGTGAAAGCCAATTTTGGACAACTTTCATCAGTTGAATTAATTATTTTAATTTAAGTGAGACAGTCATTGCTTAACATTAACTTCTTTATGTTAGCTTTTATTTAACCAAATCAGAACAAAATCTTATTCCCAACTTTGTATGTAAGCACATTTTTCTAGAAATATGTGTTATAACAGTCATAAGTGACCACCCTGTTGGAATCCATGGGTAGAAGACACAGTCAGATGTGAATTAAACTTCATGTGTCTTCCTGAGCACTGATGATTATGTGTGCCTCTGGTATTGTCTTGTGTTCTCTGGCATAAGCTCATGTCCCTTGAGCCCAAAATCTTTAGCAGAACATATCACTTTGGGCGATGCTGATATCTTTCTAACAGTTTACCTGGAGTGAATTTATTACTTCCTTTATTCAGGCAAGTTTGCACTATGCACACATAAATTTATGTAACAAACAAATGTTGATAGTACATGTGAACTAGAAGAGAATTTAGACTCATCAGAGGAGGCACCCAGAGGGAAAAAGAATAGGAAAGCTATCAGGGGAGGAGATGGGATACAGAGATCTGGTGGTGGGAATTGTGTGGAGTTGTACCCCTCTTATCCTATGGTTTTGTTAATGTCTCCTTTTTTAAATAAATAAATACATACATACATACATACATACATAAATAAAAACATTAATCCCCCAGTAAAGAAAATTTTAAAAAGAAAAAAATATTAAGGAAAATAAGTAAATCTTTGAAATAAAAAAGGGAACTAGAGGACTTGCTCATCAAACTCAGTATTCAAACAATAAATCATAAACTACCTTGGGTTTACTATTCCATAAATAACAGGGACAAGATGAAAGCAGCAGAATATTGACTTTGGATTTCTTACCAGTTTTTTGCTTATTTGTTTGTTTCTTTTAATGGTAAATAAATGTTTTTGAAAGACTTTATGTGAAAACTAATGTTATTTTTGATATGGAAACTAAATTATCTAGTAAATTCTGCCATTCTAATATAATAGTCTACTTTATTATACTACATACAGGTCATAAAATGTATGATGCCTGTATATAAATATTGAAATGTATTTTTATATTTAATAACTTACAATTACTTTTATACACATATTAGCCACTTATTTTCCTACCCAGTTGGAAAGTGGATTTAGCTCCTGTGAGCAATACTTATAAACATGATTGTATAATATGCCTGGGACATGTATGTAAGGTGCTATATATAGTATATTTAGTAGAGTATTACTTCCTTGAAGATTTATGATTATTGGGATCAATTGATGATTTTAAAACCATACACCATGAAACAACCCTGTTGGTGTTTGGGTCAGGACTAGATCTAATCTTGTGACTGGTTTGGAGAGATTCCTATTTTTATATTATTACTTTGAACACATGGCATAGAATGTGTCTGTATTTTCAGGTCTTTAATTCCACTCAGTAATATAATTCTACCAAGTCACTCCTTAAATTTTTTTCTTAAGGATTTCAGAACTTATTGACATTATAGGCACTTTAAAAAATATTTTATCTTTATTTATTGGATAGAGACAGCAAAAATTTGAGAGGGAAGGAGGTAATAGAGAGGGAGAGAGGGAGAGAGACAAAGAGACATCTGCAGCCCTACTTCACCACTCATGAAGTTTTCCCTCTACAGGTAGGGACCAGGGGCTCAAACCTGGGTCCTTGCATATTAACACATGTGCTTAACCAGGTGCACCACCTCCCTGCCCCTATAGGCAACTTTAAAAAAGTGTTTTCCTTATTTATTGCTTAGAGACAGAGAAATTGAGAGGATAGGAGGAGACAGAGAAACACCTGCCAGCAGTGCTTCACTTCTTCTAAAGTTTTCTTTCTGCAGGTGGGGACCAGGTACCTGAACCCAGGTCCTTCCCCATGGTAGCATGCACACTCAACCAGCTGTGCCACCACTTGGCTCCTATAGGTGGCTTTCAAATATGATTTTTCTTGTTTCTGTTGCCAGTATTCAAAAATAAACTGTTCTGCTTATCTGCATTATATTAAGTGTAATGCTTAGTAACACTGCATTTATATTTAGTTGATTTATTTTATATTTATATTTACCTAGAAAGGTAGTCTAGGAAAGTTTATGTTAGCAGAAATACACACACACACACACACACACACACACACACACACGCTATTAGATTATTTATAAGAATCAGTTTGTTTTGCAATCAGCCACCTAAAAGGAAAATATAACTTTTCCATAGTTTATTTTAGGACTGTTTTCTTCAGGAAATATTTCTTTCCCACTTTCAAAGGATGTGGAGCTAAGGATATTGGAAACATTTGCAGACATCTCTTCACTGAATTTTTAGATGAAAGGTTTAGAAGTGCACATTCATTAGACTTGAAAGGGAATATCCAAAAATATAAAATTTATTTGATGGGTAGAAACTGGATCCACACAGACCTACTCTGGAATTTAATGAAATCAACTTGTTTAATTTTGGAAAATCATGTTTTTTATCTATAACTATAATGAAACTAAAATAAGTAACAAAATATCTAGGGAAATACATTTTAGAATAAGTACTATAATACTACACCGAAAGCTACTAGGTTTGTTTTATCTTTTCTGTTGTTGTTTTTATAATTTATATTTATAAAAAGGAAACATTAACAAAACCATAGGATAAGAGGGGTACAACTCCACACAATTCCCACCACCAGATATCTATATCCGTCCCCTCCCCTGATAGTTTGCCTATTCTTTAACCCTCTGGGAGTATGGACCCAAGGTAATTGTGCTGAAGGTGGGAAGTCTGGCTTCTGTAATTGCTTCCCTGTTGAATGTGGGTGTTGACAGATTGAGCCATACAAAGAGCACTGCTCAACTCTGGTTTATGGTGGTGTGGGTGATTGAACCTGGGACTGCAAAGCCTCAGGCACCTGAGAATCATTTTTCATAATCACTATGCTATCTTCCCTGTCTTTATGTAAAGCTACTTTGACCATATGGCTTTTCTTTTATATGATAATTTGGAATATTGTTCTACCCAAATAACACTTAATAAATAACCAAGACTCAGTATTTGGGGCAGCTTGGAAGATAAAATACAATATCAAAATGTAGAGCAAGAGAATTTGACTTCTGATGTCTACTAAAAGAAATACATTTATTATGCAGCCAGGCACTAGTGTATCCAGTCAAGCACATATGGTACTAAGTACAAGGTCCTGAGCAAGGATCATGATTCAAGCCCCTAACTCCCCACAGGAGGGACACTTCACAAGGGGTGAAGCAGGTCTACAGGTGTCTACCTTTGTCTCTCTTTTTCTGTCTTCTCCCCTCTCAGTTTATCTCTATCCTATCCAACTAATATATATGTATTTATATATGAAAGGCCTCCAGGGGCAGTGGATTCATAGTGCCAGCACCAAGCCCCAATGATAACCCTGGTGACAAAAAATAATAATAATCTAGAATTATACTTTAAAATACCATGTTGCCCTAACCACCTTCTTGGTTATTCTTGAGTCAGGTTAGAAACTAAACAAATAAGTTTTTAAATATAAAAAAAATATAGAGAAAGGGGACAGGAGAGGGTGGGGAGGGAGATGGAAAGGGAGAGGAAGGAGGAGGAAGCCAATGAGTAGGACAAAAACTAAAACTAGGACTGAAGGGCTAGGGATAGGGAGAAGCAGAGCAACACTCTTGTACATGATGCCAGGGATTGAACTCAGAACCTCAAGTATGAGAATCCAACACTTTATTTATTGTACTAACTCCCAACTACCAGACAAGATTATAATACTATAGGTTTTCACATTTTATAGTAGTTAGTACATTTAGAGTCATATTCAACCTACTATTAAATTTTTCATAAAAATTTAACTCACTGAAAAATATGTATTAATTTTTGACTATGAACTAAACACATTATTGGTGATGAGGTTGTAAAAAACGAAGTTTTAAACCATAAGGCTAAATAAAACACACATATATATACCTACCCACCCTGAAAAAAATAAACAGATGTAGATTTAAACCTGAACTCAGTGTTCACTCAGCGTAAAATGAGATCTATTCCACAGACTGCGTTTTTCTTTGTAGTGTAAGAGATTAGACTTTCATATTTTTAAAAAACCAGCCAATAACAAGAAACACTGATCGCTACACAGAAGCGTTTGTGCTTGATCATTTGTGGAAGCAGTGACTAGAAGCAAATACAGTTGAAATGTGTTTGTGATTTGTAAAGGGCTGTGAGAAGAGGCTGACAGGGTGAGCTGTAGGAGGGGTCAGGAAACCCATCTCCCTGCCCTTAGGCAAGTGGCTCTTTGCTTTCTACATACCTCAGCCTCACCTGGGAAATCAGCTTTACTAATGACAGTGATTTCTTCCACATTTAAAGACTCTTGAAACAATGGATGGAGGTTCTAGTTAAGTAAACCATCCTTATATTGTCCTGAGAAATCTGAGCATTTTATCATTATTTCAATTGGACTATTCAGTGTCTTTGACATTGTTTGGTTAACTATGCACAGTAATCAGATATATAACTTATGTGTAAGAGTGTACTGATTTTTCTAATCATGGAGAATAATAATTTTAAAAAATATTTATAACATGGGAATATTGACAAGACCATAGGATAAGAGGGGTACAATTCCACATAATTCCTACCACCAGAACTCTGTATCCAATCCCCTTCCCTGATATTCCTTTATTCCTTTCCCATTTTTTTTTTTTTGCCTCCAGTGTTATTGCTGGGGCTTGGTGCCTGCACCACGATTCCACTGCTCCTGGAGGCCTTTTTTTTTTTTTTTCATTTTGTTGTCCTTGTCCTTATTGTTATTATTGTTGCCACTGATTTTGTTGTTGTTGGATAGCACAGAGAGAAAATGAGAGAGGGAGACAGAGGGGGAGAGAAAGATAGACACCTGCAGACCTGCTTCACTGCTTGGGAAGAGACCCCCTGTAGGTGGGGAGCCAGTCGGGGCTCGAACTGGGATCTTTATGCTGGTCCTTGAGCTTCACGCCACCTACGCTAACGCCTGATCCCTTATTCCTTTCCTATTTTTTATCCCTCTGGGATTATAGACCCAGGATCATTATGGGGTGCAGAAGGTAGGAAGAGAATAATAATTTTATGTTATCTGCTCCCCACCTGCAGGAGGTCAGCAGTGAAGCAGGTCTGCAGATGTCTTATCTTTCTCTTCTCTCTCAATTTCTCTGTGTCCTATCCAATAAAATGGGGGAAAAATGGCCATGAGGAGCAGTGGATTTGTAGTGCTGGCACTGAACCCCAGCAATCATCCTGGAAGCAAAGAATCATAATAATTGTATGTGTTATTAATACATCATGATCTGCTTCTGTTCAGAGAGCTGTTAGGAATTTATAATGGTGATGACATATACTGATACTTGTGGACAATGAAATCCAGAGTTAACTGATAGAGTGTTCAGAGATCATAAAGATTGTGTCCCTATATCTGGGGAGTTTTCAGAAGGCAGGGTTCTAGATGTATGGGGGCATAAACATACAGAGGATCAAGGAAAAATTGTCTAGGTATTAATACTAATATGACAATTCATTGCAGTACTTGTCATAATTTAGAAAAGCATAAAGCTACTTTATGTTCTGACCTCTTTCTCACCTGATATTATCTCTGATAATGGTGAAGAAATTCTTCAGTGTGCTATCACTTGCATGCTTCACTGTTCATATAGTGCTCCCCCTGCTGGTGGGGAACAGGAACTTTAACTTGGGTCCTTGCACATGGTACTGTGTGCACTCATCAGGATGTGTCACTGCCTATTTGGGTGTTTTGTTGTTGTTGTTTGTTTATTTATTTGTTTTTTAAAATATTTTGATCAGCAGATTAAAGAGATTTAAATAATTCACTGATTGTTTTCCTCCCTACATATGACTTCCTTTTGTTGTTCTTTTTATTTTTTAAAAATATTTATTTATTTATTCCCTTTTGTTGCCCTTATTGTTTTATTGTTGTAGTTATTATTGTTGTTATTGATGTCGTCGCTGTTGGATAGGATAGAGAGAAATGGAGAGAGGAGGGGAAGACAGAGAGGGGGAGAGAAAGATAGACACCTGCAGACCTGCTTCACCACTTGTGAAGAGACTCCCCTGCAGGTGGAGAGCTGGGGGCTTGAACCGGGATCTTTATGCCGGTCCTTGCGCTTTGCACCACGTGCGCTTAACCCACTGCGCTACCGCCCAACTCCCTGTTGTTCTTCTAACAAGTCAAGCAGAAGCAAACAAAAAAGCCAAAGTAGAAGCTGTTTTACTTTGCTAACATTAAAGTTTCTTGTCCTCTTCGCTGAAAAACTATTATCTGTACCACTGGGATTACTGTAACATCTCCATTTGCAAGGATGCTTATTAAGATCATTCCAGGGACTTGTCTTTGTATTGAATGGAGAAAATTCACTGGCAAGAATATTTTAGAAATTGTGTATAGATTATTTCATACCATGGAGAAAGAATTACATAATTCTTCTAGTCCCATTACTTGAAATTGTGTGTGTCAATAATGATAATAATATATAAAACACCTTTCCAGGGGTGCAAGTGGTGGTACACTTGGTTAAGGGCACATACGCACATATTCTCAAGCATAAGGACCCAGGCTTAAGCGCTTCCCACCTGGAGGGGGTCCACTTCATGAGTGCTGAAGAAAGTCTACTGTCTTTCTTTCCCCCTCTCTATCTTCCCCATCCTTTCTCAGTTTATTTCTGTCCTATCTATAAAAAAAAAAAAAAAGGAAAAAATGGCTGCTGGGGACAGTGGATTCATAGTGTTGGCAGTGAGCTCCCAGGAATAACCCTGGTGGTAATAAAAAAAATAAAATAAAAATAATTTTTAAAAACACCTTTCTTTTTCACAACTCAGTGCTTTGTCCTTAAACATTCCAATCTAGAATTCTCTGTTTAATTCTTCTCTGCAGAGGATGTCCAGAGACAGACAGTGGGATGCAGTAGGGATAAGTTGTGATAGGATGTAAAAACAGTATTAATGCTCCTTACTTGATCACCAGCAGAAATTAGCTGTTAGATGGATATAATAGTATGTCATATTATTTTAGGTAGATTGTGTGTGTGTGTGTGTGTGTGTGTGTGTGTGTGTGTGTGTGTGTGTATGAGAGAGAGAGAGAGAGAGAGATTAACAGTGTTAGGTTTTAGTCCTGCCCAGAGTCTATAAAGTGATTTTCTTCCCTTCAATATTTTCCTTATTAATGTTCTAATAGTGTTTGCTCAGGATTATTACACTCAATTGGAATCATTTCTATACACAAACACTCTCCATGATAGTGTTTTTTAAATCATTTTAATATATTACATTAAATCTAAGAATCAAATTGAGTTAATAGCCAAACTTGTTAACTCTTTGCATTACTAGATGTGAAAATTAAACTACTAATACATGAGCCTTGTGATCAGAGTCATAATCAAAGGAAAGCCCTGAAGTTTCACATAAAAAGTGAAAGAACGAAACAGAAGACTTGGATTCTGGTCCTACAAACAAGCATGTGAGCCCAGAGAACTGACTTCCTGTCTTTGGGGTTTACCCTCAAATGGGGAATGTTGAGGCTTGGGTGTATCTCTATAAGTCTCTTCTCTTTCCTATCCCATTTCAAAACCCAATGAATAGTGATACAGCAGCAAGCCCCCAGAATACATGTACCCAACAGGTATTCAGAGCCAGAGAGAGATTCTCAGCTGAGTACCCACTTCCTGCTTCCAAATGTCATTTCACCTGGTAGGTAGGGGGTGCTCAGGGCAGTGAGTTCCAAGTAGAATCCCTCCCAGGAAGCTAAGCACCTGAGACTGAAGGCTACTTCAAAGAACTCTAAGCATTAGTAGTAATGAAAGGAAAAAGTACTACTTTAATTAGCACTTTGTATACAAATGTCCACATTTAAATAAGACCCTATTACAATTTAGAAGTGGGTTTACTCCTTCTTTTTTGCCTCCAGAGTTATTGCTGGGGCTCAGTGCCTGCACTATGAATCCACTGCTCCTGGAGGCTATTTTTTTTCCATTTTGCTGCCCTTGTTGTTGTTATTATTGTTATTGTTGCCATTGATATTGTTGTTGGATAAGACAGAGAGAAATTGAGAGAGGAGGAGAGACAGAGAAGGGGAGAGAAAGACACCTGCAGACCTGCTTCACTACCTGTGAAGCGACCCCCCTGCAGGTGGAGAGCCAGGGGCTTCTAGTAACACATGATACAAAACAGGCACATTACAAATGCATTGCCTCAAGTCAGAGAGCTCTCCACTGAATGGAGTGGCTGGTTGCCTTAGCATGAGATAACTTGCCTAAGTTTGAACCCTAGGACCACATGAGAGGTGCTATGCTAATGCAGGAAACTTTTGTTGCTGTGGTATCTCTCCTCCCTCCAACCCCATCTTTCTCTGTGTGACAAAATGAACTGCTGAAGTGATAAAGTTCTTCATGCACAAGGCCTCAACTCTCTCTCTCTCTCTCTCTCTCTCTCTCTCTCTCTCACACACACACACACACACACACACACACACACACAACATGCCTCACTTTGGAATTCATTTTTTCATGTATAAACAAAAGCAGGACCCTTTGCTGGTATATTATATCATAAATTCTTTTCTATGATGCTCTGTAACTAGCCAAAGACTTGTGACTCATTGTGCAGGTTTCAGTCTAAATGTCTCCTCCCTGCAAAGTCTTCCCAGACTCCTGTCTGCATTGTCAGTCACCACTTTCTCCATCGTGTCACCTCACTCTCTTTTCTAAATTGTTTTATTCTCTAAAATAGTCTCTTTCGTTGAATCATTTCTATAATGTCACCATAACAACTTCAGACGCCTCTTGAGAGTGGTTGAGCCTGACACAGAGTGGAGCTTCAGATTGGTAAGGTGTTTTTTGTTCACAAGGAGAATTGCAGTTTCTTGTGGAAGTTTCATTTTTTCGTAAGGTGAGATGAACCATCACAGGTGCACACACAAATATGCTCATTTTCTGAAACCCCTCAGTGGATGCAACCCCAACAACTTTATAAGTTGCTGCTTGGGTGTTCTCAGTGACAGCTGAGGATACAGACTCCACTGCCACTCTGTCAAAGAAACCATACAATGGTTGTTTCTGAGCTTTCTGAAGTCAGATGACTGCAGGGACTCCATGAAAGGCAAGTCTTCCAACAGTTCCCACTAGAACAACTTCTCCCAACTCTGGAATTAGGAAAACTGGAGTCCAAGAGGAAATTCTGAAAGAGAATTTCACCCTATGATGAAACCAGCCATCTCAGTGGCCTGGAAAAAGGTATCCAAGGAAGAGGCCAAGGAAGACATTTGTGTCTATCTCACCACTGTTTCATTTGCACAGTGGGTTTGGATACTGGAAATTTGGATGCTTGTAAACTAGAAGATAGGGCAGCTTAGATAAATAGGAGGAGCTGAGCCAGAAACATCATTCCCCCACAGCTTCCTGCCAGACGGATAATAATAGTGGCACTGGAAATGAACGCAACTGGTTTCTGAGTAACCTGAGACATGGCACATTCTGCTCACAGCTGGACTCTTGTTACCTAAAAAGGCAGAATTGAGTGTGTGTTCCCAGAGTCACACTAACCACTCTAAGTTAACTTCCACCAGGGGTTGGAATTGCATGAAATGAGGGGGGGGGTAGCATATAAAAAGGGAAAGAAATGAAGATGACCCAGATGGAGTTGAACTTTAGCAAGTTTTATCCTCAAATACGAATATAATTTACTCATAGAGAATGTATCACCTGTCTTGCTAATCCTAAATACCTTATAAGTAACAGAATGCAGGTAGGTGGATAGGAAACAAACATCCTTTGTTTTTCAGAAGATTGATTTATGGTGATTTGCTTCATGTGTGTTTCAAAATGGGCAGCTACAGTTTGCTTTGAGAATGGAGTTTATGGCTCAAAGCTATTTGTAAAATAATCATAACAAAGTTCACATCATCATCTCTTATCTCTTCTGTGTTATCTACTAGGAGAGAAATCTAAGATATTAAAATATAGATTTGGAAAACAATATGAAAGACATTTTTTCCATGTGAAAATTATTGACATTTACAGGAAAGATGTAAAGGTAAGAGACTGATGAACAATGAGAAAAACATATCATGTAGAATTTGAGCTTGAATTTAATATTTTATATATATATATATAAAGAGTTTCTGCAAACAAATAACAAGCTAAAATACCAATAAATAATAGCAGGTGCCCTCATCAACGGAGTTTACTATTTGTTAAATATAGCAAAAGATATTCAACTTCACTAACAATTGAGGGAAATGCAAGTTATAATAAGCATATATTTTTGTTGACTCACCATTTCAGAAAAGTGAATCATATTGTATTGTATCAACTAGAAGGTATATATTTTCAAACAGCTCTAACGGTGTTTAAATTAAACAGTGCAACTATAGTTGAAGGGTGATTTTTATTAAGTGCTAAAATGTACTGTATTATTCAGCAATTTAGATTCTTTGTATTCATTCTAGAAAAGCATTTGCTCATTTATATTGGAATCACAATAAGCATGCTCAGTGAAGCATTAGTCACTACAGTTGAAACATTCTAAATGTTTATTAGTATGAAAATTATAAATAAGTCTCTATATCCATATTAGAGAATATTATAAACTGGCAGAAAGAAAAAAAATATGTTCAGTAAAAAAAACAAATGTATGTTAAAAATGAAGAAGTCATGTTTCACAGTTTATAGATCTTAAAATTGTATGTATGCATGGAAATAGATAAACCACTAGAAACAAAGGCCAAGTCCTATTGGTAGAAGTCTAGGAATAAAGGAAAGTGATAATATTGGCAATGTTTCTTACTCTTCCATTTATATGTTAAAGTAAGAATGCAATCTTACAGCATCTGATTTACTATGACTGGGATACCAGGAGATAGCTCACTTTGTGGAAGGCAAAATTTACCATACTATTCAAGTCCCCAAGAACGTATGGAAAATCCTTGCATAGCAAGTATTGTGGTGTCTCTCCTCTATATGACTCTTCCTTAGTCTCTTTTACTCTTGTATCTATCTTAAAAAGAAGGCTGAGTTCACCGGGAGTGATTTAGTTGTACAGGTGGCAAGTCCTGGTGTGACAAAAATTAAATAAGATGATCAAAGAATAGTTGGATCCACCGGCATATCAGATTTCAGGTTCAGGGGAAAAAAGAAAAAAAAAACTAGTATAGCCACAGGCCCTTTGGAATATAACTAAAATATGCCTACTAGCTGTCTACAAAATGGAGGACACCCCCCCCCCAACTCTTCAATGCACTATTCCAGCCTTTAGATCCATGACTGGTCAACAATTTGTTTGGCTTTGTATGTCAACTTTCTTTTCAACCACCAGGTTCCAGATGCTAGCATGATGCCGACCAGACTTCCCTGGACAGACAACCCCAGTAATGTGTCCTGGAGCTCTGATTCCCCAGAGCCCCATCCCACTAAAGAAAGATAGAGACAGGCGGGGAGTATGGATAGACCTGTCAATGCCCATGTTCAGCGGGGAAGGAATTACAGAAGCCAGACCTTCCACCTTCTGCAACCCACAATGACCTTGGGTCCTTATTCCCAGAGGGTTAAAGAATAGGAAAGCTATCAGGGGAGGGGATGGGATATAGAGTTCTGGTGGTGGAAATTGTGTGAAATTGTACCACTCTTATCCTATGGTTCAATCAATGTTTCCTTTTTATAAATACAAAATTTAAAAAAAAAGAACATTAACAGGAGGAAATGCAAATGGTGACAGTGTAAATTATGGTTAATATCTTGCTAATAATACCCAGGCAATAACAACTAAATGTGTGTTTATTCTCAGCCTCACAGGTAAGGGAATATCTGACTTAAGTTCATTGAAACTTAATTCAATTTTTAACTTATTAAGTTAATTTAAGTGGTATGTACAATTTAACTTCTAAATGTAATTTAAATTACATGTAAATATTATAATAGGTTTAAAAAATCAGATACTGTCTTATAAGTTGTGTATGAGAAATTGAGAGGGACATTATGTCAGTTCTTCTTCTTCTTCTTCTTCTAGCGTTTGCCCTTCTTCCGTAGCCAGTCAACAGCATCAGGTTGAGCCTGATGTAAAGTTTTGAGACCTCCTTTGAATCTGGAGAGGTGGCAGTCGTTGACTATGTGGGTCATAGTCTGTCTGTAGCCGCAGGGGCAGTTCGGGTCGTCTCTGGCTCCCCAGCGATGGAACATAGCAGCGCACCGGCCATGGCCTGTTCGATAGCGATTGAGGAGGGCCCAATCATAACGTGCTAGGTCAAAGCGGGTTGACGATTGCAGGGGTCATTATGTCAGTAGCACCTGTGAATATTCCAATTTTCCTGAGGCACTAAACAACCCTAAGACTTTACCTTAGAGAAAAACATGCAAGAATGTGAAGGCATAGCTGTAAGAATGCAAGAGTGTTCACTCTAGTGTGAGGTGCATAGTTGTAGAGTAAGGAGGTGTCCATGGAATTGGTTAATCTCTATCTGTGCTCTTATAGCTGTAGATCAATACAGAGTCTGCAAACATCCAGGATATACACACATGGAAAGACAGATAAACAGCTTTATCATAAGTGGATTTATGTTACTGCCTCATCGATTGTATGTGGAAGAGATATGGATGACAAATATTTTGAGTTTCTGAAAAAGAGTCTTTGACTCTGATTCAAAATTGGGAAGGAATAAATGTAGTCTTACTTTTCCAGTGGACTTGTTTTTACATGTGTGTCATGTAGATGGGGAACCACTGTGAAGTCATTATAGGTAGGAATTATGCATGCAGTTGAATAATAGAGATGCAGACATCTCCTACAGTCTATTCCTGAACACATTTCCCTGTAAAATGTGGGGTTTCTCTTTTGTAACTTTATAATCTTTGAGATGACACTGTAACCATTTCATTACTACCATTTTGCTTGCTCTAGCATAAGAGAAATTTCACCATTATCTAAGTGATAGACTTACAGACTTTAAGAACAAATGTCTAATGTTGTATGTAAGATAATATTTTAACAAGTTAAAGGAATTGGTAGTTGATATAGAAATCTAGCAAGCTTCTATCCTTCCATCCTTATTCCCATATCAAAATTCCAGCCTGGTGTCATGTGGAGATGTTTTGTTGGAGACTCAGCAGGGATGGGCTCCACCTGCTATTCCTGCTTCCTGAAACTGCAGTCCTTTCCAGTTCCCAGTTCGAATATCAAGCAGTGTGAGAGCACAGCAACCTGTGATAGCTTAGTTTCATTCTCACCCCACTTCTATCTCATATAGATAGATATATATCTGATGCATCAGTGACTGATTTACAGTCAGGCATTCCCGGAAAGAAAAACATACATCTTTGTTAAGCATATTAAAATCACACATTAGCATAAGGAAATGCCAGTGGTTATGGGTGAGACATATCCCAGGGATAGAGGAAGGGAAGGGAGAAAAGAGCTTTCTCCATATAAAGAAGTCCATATGAGAGAGAGAAGAGGTAGAAGAGAGAGGAGAGAGAAGAGAAAGAAACAGAGACAGAATGAGAGAGAGATCTAAGAATAACTTCCAAGGAAAGAAGTTGAATAGAGCACTATTTGGTGATGCAATCTAGAAGAGTGATGCTACAATATAGACTTTTAGTGAGGGAGCACATCCTAGAGCTGCTGAGGTGAACATGCAGGACAGAATGGTACCCTGTCCTGAAATTAATCAGTATGGGGACCATGCAGAGACCATCTGCCATGTAAGCATGATGTTACTTTGCTAGAGACTCATAGCAGGAATCTGATCAAATTAGAGATGGGCTGTGACCATCATTTTAGCAGTGTCTCTGGTTGTGTTTATAAGAGCCGGAGGAAGCAGGCACACAGAAAAGCTGTTATGTCCTCATTGGAGGAGAGGGAAGCTGGCCCTCTTCCTCCTCAGTGATAGGGAGGCCAGAGTCTGTATCCATTTGTGTTGGCAAACAGGGGTTGCTACTGTCTTCATGGCTTTTAACTCTATGACCTTGTTTCTTAGTCGCACTAGCTATTTGTCGACTTATTCAATGATTGGTTTCACTCTTTCTCCCATTGATCTATGGCCACAAAGAAGACCAATGAACTGATATTCACGCACTTCACTCATTCACTGAAAAAAGGTCAGCAAGAATTTTAAAAAAATGAAATATAATTGCTCACAGTAATTTCATGAAGTTGGTTGGTAAATGGTAAAAGTTAAATGAATATAAATATATGGCTTGAAAAAGTCTGGTTATACCCTGTCATCATATTTATAAATTTCTCTCTGTGTAAATGACCAGTGGGAGCAGAGGGCATCACTATATGTAATGTGAGAAAAAGAACAAATGCTAGCAGGGGCAGGCAGTGGTGCACCTCACTGAGTGCACATGTTACTATGTGCAAGGACCCAGGTTCAAACTCCCATTTTCCACCTGCAGGGAGGAAACTTTATGAGCAGTGAAGCAGGGCTGCAGGTATCTCTTGTTCTCTTCCTGTCTATACCCCCCCCATTCTCAGTTTCTCTGTGTCCTACCTAATTAAAAATGGAAAAATTGAAAGGAAGAGGAGGACAAAGGCTGCAGGGAGTGGTGGATTTGTTGTGCAGACACTGAGTCCCACTGGTGGGATAACCCTGGTACAAAAAGAAAAAAGAAAGAAAATGCCTGGTAGAATTTAGAATTAGAATCCTCAAGATTATTTCTGGTAGCATAGACATTTTATCAATCCCTAGATCAAGTAACAGCCTACAGCTTAAAAACTGATTATAGTAAGTACTCATAATATTTGACAAACAGAATCCTACTAAACTTGGCGCCATATGTGGATCAGATAGTCTTCACTTTGGACATATTTGCTGTCATCAGTGAAATCCACATGATTTTCTGGTTCCAAGGATTACATGTAGTGAATGGCTTCAGAAACCTTGTATCCATATAGCACATGCATGCTTATATTCTCCAAGTGCCTTTCCAGTTATTAAGGGTTAAGTGATGGAAAGGGAAACATGATATATATAGTGTTCCATGCTATTGCCAGAACTAAAACGACCGTTTAAATAAGGGGCACATTCATTCACACATGGTACTCAGACATATGGTGCCCAAAAGAAAACCTGTGAACACCATCTCTTATCTCTCTTGTCTGTCTGTCTGTCTCCCTCTCCCTCTCTTTTGTGCACACACACACACAAGATTACCTATATCCACTACTGGCAACATTACATATACCATGATTGTCCCTGTTTTATGAATCAGAATACTGATAACCAGCAATAAGAAGAGAGTCTTCCCTGAGAGGATCTGCCCCAGGGCAGTAACCTACCCTGCCCAGCAAGTAGTCAGCTTGTCTCTGCCTGTGGACAGTCCTGCTGCTCCTTCAGGTAAACAGTGAGTACAAAGGTGTCTCTGAGCAAGCAATTACATCACATATAGTATCTCTGAAAACCCACAACTAAGGATAGTAAAATGAAATCCATGTTAAACTTTCATAGTCCATTAATAATAAACTTTCATAGTCCATTAATTAAACTTTCCATAGTCCATTAGTATAGAAATGCCAATCCACAGGGCTTGGTTAGTCTTTTCTACCGTTACTTCCTAAATTTGTTCATCAGTTATAGTGTTTATTGGCAATTACAAATGCTGTTCAAAAATGGTGCCTAAAGATCTGAACAGGGAATGATGGCTTTCCTCATGGAGGTCTAAGTTCGCAAGAAGGGATGGCAAGATAGCTCACTTGGATAATGTGCTGCTTTGTCATGTGTGCAATTCAGGTTTGAACCCATTCCCACAGCACTGAAGGAAGCTTTGGTGCTTAAGTTCCTTCTCTCTCATGTGCATTCCCTCTCACTCTCTTTCTCTGCCTTTCTGTCTCTCTCTCTAAAAAAGTGTATTATAGATAAATACATTTGCATGCACTTGAGAAGTAAAGTCTTGATGTAACAGCTTTGGTGTTTTCATACGGGTTTATTGATATATACAGTGTGGCATAATCCTTATTTGTATGGAAGGCTCAGGAACTGAATGTTAGGTTTTTAAAAAGTATTATGTTATTCAGGGGGGATTTGTCTCACTAATGTGGCTGCAGATTAGTATAAAATTCCTCCTCATTTTTATCATGTTAATTACATTTCAGATAGGAGAGAAATGATTGATGTTGAATGCAGTTCTGAAGTTACTTGTGAATACTCCCATTTACAGTCCTGTTTTGCTGCACTGTGTGCCTTCAGTTCCAATATACTGATAATAAAAGGGTAGATGTATCAAAAGGAAGACCTACTAATGGGAAAGTGCTAGGGAGACTTAGTGAACTACTAGTTGATCGGCATGCCCTCCTCCATGAACACAGACTTACCCTTCTGTTAATCACTGCTCCCTCAAAGGCTGGCAGTGAGCGGACAACAGTGGGAGCTCTCTGCAGTGCCAAAATGGGGGTGAAGGGAGAAATGCAGGAAACAGTTACATTCCTTTACCACTGTCTCCCTTTGCTAGTCCATGTTTCCTTTCCCTCAAGATGAACCTTCTCTAGGGACTCAGGTCACTTGTCACTCTGTGAGCAGGAGCTCTGTCTGAGTCTCTGTGCACAGCCCATATGACAAGCAAAGCCTGTGCATGAAGTTCTAGAGCAGCACAGACATTGCAGAGTTTACTGATTAAAAGTCACTGTGCAAGGTTATCTTATAGCCACCACAGGTAACATACACATGTCAGGAGTGCCCCTGTTTTATGAATCAGAGTACTGAGAACCAGCAATAAGAAAAGAGTCTTCTCGGAGAGGATCTGCCCCACAACAGTAACTGACACTGCCCAGCGAGAAATCAGCCTGTCCCTGCCTGTGGACAATCCTGCCCCTCCTCTAGGTAAACAGTGACTACAAAGGTGTCTCTAGGGGCTCATGGAAGAGAGTGTGTTGATCTGAGTGACCACTGGGTCATTGTCCTGGGTCAAAGGTCATGGTCATGGAGCAGAGGAAGCCCACATGGGGGGTCTTACTGTTTTCTGGTTCTCTTGTGTCAAGTTTATGTTTTCCTGTTGGAATTGAGAAGGAAAGTGTCAGATATGAGGGAGGTAGCTGTAACTTTCATAGAGTTTGCCTTTTTTTGCATATTCTTTGACTTTTCAACATCAGCCTGCTTTGGGTTCTTTATTATGTTGTTAAATATAATTTTCATTTGTTTTACTTATATAAACATTTTTTTTAACTGCCAGGGTTATTGTGGAAGCTTCTCACCTACAATTTCACTGTTCTGAGAGGATTCTATTTTTCAGACAAAATAGGACAGACAGAGAGAGGGAGAGACACCACAACTGCTCTACCACTAATGAAGTTTCCCCTTTGCAGGTGCCCTCATGTAGTGGCTGGAGGCTTGCACCCAAAGTGTGCACTTTATTGGGCAAGCTATCTCCCAGTCCCTTCATAAATTATCTAAAAGTGATCACACTTTACCTTAAATTAGCTGAAGGATCACTACAGTTTTAATTTTGTTATCTTGATTTATTGCATAATGGCAATCAGAAATTGAGAAGAAGAGAGCTATAGAAATGGAGAGAAACAAGAGAGACACCTATGTCCCTGCTTTACCACTTGTCAAAGCTTTGCCCCTGGAAGTGGGGACAGGGGGCTGCAACCTGGATCCTTATGCACTATAACATGTGCGCTGAACCAGTTGCACCACCACCTGGCTTCTATATTCCTAAATGTATAGTTTAGTTCTCCTACTCATATTGGTGCTCCTTGATATTAGAGTTTACCATATAATTTCAAAATATTTTCTTAAAAGTGGTTTACACTATCAAAAGACCTTAGGAATGCAGTTTCACAAGTAGTTTATGTATTTTAGACACTCAGCAACCAATAACAGATTGTTTTAGTTACCTTATTTCTTTCTATGCTTGTATTTTAGAGATAATAGAATTGTAAGTAACCACCATTCCCACACTACATAACCCAGCTTTGACTAGATGCTTACATTACTAGTGGATTTGCTGCTACTGCCCGGACTTTATCTTGAGTTATTTTTACTTTTTTAATATATATATTCATTTATTTATTGTTGGATAGACACAGAGAAATCGAGAAGGAAAGAGACAGAGAGATACCTGGCGCTCTACCTCATCACTTGTGAAGCTTTCTCCCTGCAGGTGGGGACCTGGGGCTTAAACCCATGTCCTTGCACACTGTAGTGTGTGCGCTTAACCAGGTGTGAGGTTCTTTAACTTCCACTCAAAACACAAAATCTCCTTTAAAATTTGAGAGACACATTTGGTGGTGAAGAATTCCTTCACTTCTTATTTATTCAGTATATTCTCTCCATCTCTGCTGGTCAGCTTCTTCAGGACAAAAATTCATATTAACATTTTAAAACTTAAATATATCTTCCTATTTTCTCCTGATCTGACAAGATGCTCTTGAGAAATCTGCCGGTAGATTAATAGTCGTTCTCTGATGTAAAGCATCTTTTTCCCCCTAAAGCTTTCACTACCATTTCTATGTCTTTTAAATTTGATTTACAATGTGTTGCAATGTAGCCTACATAGGATCATCTTATTCAGTTTCTTTGGGTCCCAAGGATGTAGATGTCCATTTCTTTCTGAGTTACAGAGCATTTACAGCCAGCATTACCTTATGTGGAGGGGCCTTTCAGTCTCATCTCCCGTCCCTCACCCTCATTCAGGGATCCTTCCAGCATTGCCCATATTAATTTTTAACAATTCATTCTTAGGAGAGGTATGACAATCTAGACCAGCCTCCATCCATCACCATCGTGGCTTCTTTATTCTGCATGCCCTTTATCCATCCATAGACACCTGAGTTGTCCCCATTTCATGACTAATATGAATAATGAGACAATGAGCATGGAGGTGCAGATAGCACTTCAAGATAATTAGTTCCATTTGGATATATGCATATAAGATGAATTGTTAGATTATACAGTAGTTCTGCATTATTTGAGGATACTCTGTTATACCCTTGTAGATATAGTATAAATTTATAGTCTCACCAGTTCTGAATTAGTTTCCCTTTACTCTACCTTCCTGTCAAAACTTGATTAGTATTACATATACCTATATTATTATTATTATATTAATGTTTTTTTTTTTTACCAAAGCATGATTCAGCTCAGAGTTATGGTGTTACCTGGAATTGAATCTGGGAAATCAGAGCCTCAGGCTTGAATTTTTTAAATATATATTTCGCTTATTTTTACTGGATAAAGACAGAAAGACTGAAAGGGAAGGGGAGGTAGAGAGGAAATGAGAAAGAGACAACTGCAGACACCTGCAGCATATCTTCATAGCTTGTGAAGCTTGTGAAGTTTTTCCCCTGCAGGTGGGGACAAGGAACCTGAACCCATCCTAGTGCATGGTCATGTGTGCACTAACCAGCTGCACCACCACCCAGCCTCTAGCAGTCAGGAAATCCTTTTGCATAATCACTGAACCAACTCCCAGGCCTTATATAACTGCTCTTTGGTGATAGTCTGAAAATATGAGGTGAAATCTCATTGTAGTTTGGGTTTTGTTTTTAGTGATGTACAGTATTTCATTTTTCTTTTTATTATCTTTATTTATTGGAGAGAGACAGCCAGAAATAGAGATGGAAGGGAGTGATAGGGAGAGACACAGACACCTGCAGCACTGCTTTACCACTCATAAAGCTTTCCTTCTCCTGCAGGTGGGGACGGGGGTGGGTTTCAAACCTGGGTCCTTGTCCTTGTGCATTTATAGTGTGTGCACTTAACCTGGTGCACCACTACCTACTCCCTCCCCAGTATTTCTCATGGTCTTACAAGTGTCTTGTATGCTTTCTTCATAGAAGTGACTATTGAGTGTCTCTGCCCACTTTTCTAGATGAGTTCTGTTGTTACTGAATAACTTGTGTTTGAGATATTACCAATTAAGCAATAATTGGTGTGCAAACCTTTCCTTTCATTCCTTGTGTTGCTTCATTAGTCTTCTGTTTGTTTCTTTTGATGTTCACAGGCACTTTTGTTGCCACATGTGTTTATCTGTTACTTGTGCTTTTGATACCATTCCGAAAGCTCTTGTCATTATGTCAGGTTAGCATTAGCCTTATAAAAGCCATAAAAGAAAAAAGTGTCGAGCAATGTGTTTTTTAAATTTTTTTTTATTTAGGAGCTTAATGCTTTACAGTGTAGTCACTAACATATAAGTGCTATCTCATTATGCACCAGGACCCCACAATTGTCTTACACCCTACTCTTCCCCTCCAGCCCCAGAGTCCTTTGCTATTTATTTAATAGACCATGATCAATGTCTTTAAAAACACAAGTGGGGAGTCAGGCGGTAGTGCAGCAGGTTAAGTGCATGTGGCGCAAAGCAAGGACCAGCTTAAGGATCCCAGTTTGAACCCCTGGCTCCCCACCTGCAGGGGAGTTGCTTCACAGGCTATTGGTATGCTTCTGGATTCTGCTTGTGAAGCCTACTGTTTTTATCATCACATTGGGTTCGCTTGTGTTGCTTGCTATGTGTTCTGTTTTCACATCCACTGTTCGCTGGGCACCCCCCTGCCTCCGGGATATTGGTTTGATCTCCTCCCCTCCCCCGCCTCTGGGACATTTGGTTTAGTCATCACTAGTTCGGGCTTCTTCCTTCTCCCCGCCCCCTATCATATGTATTTCCTTTGGTCCTGACTCTTCCAGCCAGAGGAGAGAGAGATACAGGGCAGAATTGGGTTGTGATTAGATTAGATTAGATTAGATTAGATTAGATTAGATTAGAACCGATCCCCGCTCGTGAATAAAGATTGAACTGCGTTCTCAGCTCAGCCATGAGTCTCTGGTCGTCTTTATCTCCCGCCAGCGAAGCCAGCCCGGCAAAAATGACAACAGGCAGTGAAGCAGGTCTGCAGGTCTATCTTTCTCTCCCCCTCTATGTCTTCCTCGCCTCTCTCCATTCCTCTCTGTCCTTTCTAACAATGACAACATCAATAACATCAACAATAATAACTACAACAACACTAAAAAACAACAAGGGCAACAAAAGGGAAAATAAATATTTAAAAAGCTCAAATGTAAATATCTTTAGTAAAGTAGTAATAGACAAGTTATAGCAAAAAGCATATAAAGTATGAAGAAGTGAATTAGTTTAAGATTTACAATAGTGTGGCATTTTGGTAAAGGCAGAGGCGGAGAGAGAGGGAAAAAGATCTCCACACCAAAGCTTCCTTCACTGTAGTAGGGACCTAGCTCAAATGTGGGATGCACATGTAGTAGAGGGGCACACTATACAAGTGAGTTATTTTGCTAGCCCTGCATTTGATCATCTTTTAACGGTCACACAGTGAAAGATTTCCCTGAAGTATAAATAAAATTATCACATTTTGGGGGCCAGGTGATGGTGCACTGGGTTAAGTGCACATAGTGAGAAGTTCAAGGACCCAAGCAAGGATCCCAGTTTGAGCCCCGGTTTCTCTATCATTCTCTATCTCTCCCTCCTCTCTTACGTTTTCTTTATCCTATCTAATAAAATGGAAACAGGAGCAAGTGGATTCATACTGTTGGCACCAAGCCTCAGCGATAACCTTGGAGGCTATATATATATATATATATATATATATATATATATATATATATATATATATATATCTCACATCCTGAAAGTAAGTACTGGTAGGGAAAGTATGCATCTCCTTATTGAAAGTTATTGCCACTGAGCAGTTTCCTTGGCAAATTTTCATGTTATTTATCTATATTTTATTTTGATCCCCTGGCTACTCACCTACAGGAGGGAAGCTTCACAAGCAACAAAGCAGGTTTGTAGGCATTTTTCTTTATCTCTCCCTCTCTAACCCCCTACCCCACAGTTCTGCCTGTCCTATCCAATAAAATGGAAGCCAGGAGCAGTGGATTCATAGTTCCTGCACCTAGCCCTAAAGATAACCTTGGAGGCAAATGGGGTGGGGGAGAGACCTGTAGCACTGCTTCACCATTCATACAAAGCCTCCTTCCTCCCCACAGCTAGGTATCAGTGGCTTGAACCTGGGTCTTTGTACATTGTAACATGTGTGCTGAACCAGGTGCACCACCACCTGGCCCCCTGCACAAATGTTTTCTACATACTTAGCACAGCCATGAGATACCAAAGGTGGGTTCTGACACCTGGTTGAAATACACGTAGACTGCAGAATGAGACTCGGGAGGAATGGGGTCCAGCCACCGAGGCCTCTGGCATCAGTGCTGGATGATGGAGTTCTGTATCCTTTCACCAGAGGCAACTCCTCCTCCTCAGTCCCTGTGTTGAAAACACCTGCCTCTGTTCTCCTGCAGTCCTATGGGAAACTTCTCTGCTGTTCTCATTTAGATCAGTTGGCACTCACCTCCTCGGCCCCTCCCCAAGTACAGGCTGCCTTGGTTGAGTTCACCTGCTGAAAGCTGCTTAAAGGCCACAGCTCGTGAGTTATGGCACGGGGCCAGTTCACCCACCCTCTCCCTGTGAGCCCTGAGATTTGACCTCTGTCCCCTACAGCATGAAGCAAGGAAAAAAAAAGGCTGCCAGAAGCATTGGATTTGTAGTGCAGGCACTGAGTCCCAGCACTAATACTGGAAAAAATATATATCTTTATTAGTTATTTATAGTTTTACATTATTATAATCTTATTGGGGTATAAGTCCTATGCTGAAACATGATGTCACCATTACCTCCACTATGCTTTCTGTCCCCCCACCAATAGCCAAATGAGAGAGATAGAGGCACAGAAACAACAGAAGTATCACTCTAGTGTTCGAGTTGGGGACAGAAATCAGGACCTCCTGCCTGCAAGTCTTGTATTCTGACAGCAAGTCACCTCCCCAGACATATGAGTGTTGAGTTTTAACAGATTAAACTACTAGGAGCTTTTAGGGAAGAAGAAAAGTCTGAGTCATCGCTGTTTTTATATCACTTTGCAGATTTCTTGCTATGTAAATGCTAGTCAAGTGAAAAGTCAAGAGCTTTAAAAATGAGGTGGAAAATGGCCTGTGTGTAACTTTAAAAAAGGATAAAATGAGTCATTTTCACATGTTCCATCATTCAGTAATTTCCTTTGTAAATCTGTTTTTCTTTCTGCCATGTGAATTGAATGTCTAGAAAGTAGCTCAGAACAAAATTAAATCAAACTTCTAAAACTGCGGAAATATTCAATCCTTAGAACTTTAAAGGGAATGTATCAGTTTCACAGTTGTATTAATCTTGTAAACTAAAAGCAATGGGGGTAATTATGTTTTTTTTTCCTACTGATTAACTGAATTACTGTTTTCTGTCTTTTAACATTTTGAACATGATGCATTGAAGTAGATCATGAATTTTTTTAATAGGAAAGCTAGTATAAAATTCTCTGCTGGGTAGATCTTTAACATTTTAGATGAAAGGGGGTTCTTAATCATAGACTGTGTTTGTTATTTAATTATTCATTCAGTGTCCAGGAGGGTGTTGTTTCCATATGCACTTTGTAGGGCCAGAATGTGAAATGTATTCACAAGGCTTGATATTAGCCTTGGGGAACCTTCTTTCAAAAATAACTTAATAAAAGCACAAACTTCATGAATAAGAGATTTGGGCATTTATTCTAATTTCTGCCACTAATGTAGGTGATGCCTTATCATATGGAATTAACTTCCCTGGGTGTTAATATGCCTTCATTGCAAAAGGGATTGCATCCCATGCTCACTATTTTTAAACCACCGAACTCCCTGCACACAATAGCACTTTGAATACAAAAACTCTGAAATGGTGGAAGGATTTGGTTTGTTGAACACAGAAGGAGCAGCTGGTAGGCACTTTTCAAGCAAATTGTGGTTTAAGAGAAAAACACAGCCAGTACAGGTACTTCACATTCTCAGATAAGGTAAATGTCCTGCCATTAAACAGATGTAAACTCCAGGAAAGGTGAGCCTGGAGGTGCAGAAAAAGACAAGCAGTTGAATTATGAGAAGGGAAAATTGACTCAGGAAAGGATAATGAAAATTAGGGGAGAAACATTCAGGAGGAGAAGATAGAAGGGCAACTGAAGAAGATAAATCTGAAGATTTGAAGCGAGTTGGTCAGTGGAAGCCCTTGTGTGAATGACTGCCTTCAGAGTATAAATTTGGACTGAGGTAGGAATAAGTTATCTTAAGTGGAACCTATCTATTAGGTAGGTTAAGGCAGGAACATGGCATAACTTGGAAAAGAATTAGAAAAAATCACCATGATCTAGTACAAGTATATGACCATAAAAGTAGATTAAATTCATAGCAGGGAAAATTACAGATGAGAAAAAAAAAGATAGTATATCTTGACTTACAGCACTGTTTGTGCAAAAGAGACCTAGATTTAGAAGCTGGTAAAACACATGAGATTATTGTGTTGTCTTTAGATGTGACCTATGGGTTTGTATCATGTGGCACAAAAAAGGGGGGAGGGGCTATATTAATCATGGTGTACTGACTAACTTCAAAGGAACTATGAATTCCTGGGGAAGCTGGCACATTGGATGTTGAAAATTCCCCCCAAGGAATAATCTTAGTTTGAACTAGACATTTCAATGCGTGTGATGTTCATTTTCTTTTTTGTTATTTATGGAATTAGATAGAGCACTGCATATGAACAATGTCACCATTCCATTTCTGGATGCTTTTTCATTCATATAGAGATAGAGTGATTTTTTTTTACACTTGTTATCACCAGGACTTCAGTACACTGAGCTGTATCTTTCAGAGAGAAAGATAAAAACAGAAATAAAGGGGGAAAATACCATATCACCAAACTTTCTCCAGTGTACTAGGGTCTAGGCTGTGGAACAGATTCTAAAAGGCCTTGGTGTCTCTCAATATTTTTTCTAGCATATAGAATTTTCAGAATATAGAGTATTTAACATAAACAAGATCTTGCAAGAGGCCATAGGAAGCCTTTTTTTTTTTTTTTTTTTTTTTTACTATTTTCTGAAAATCTTAGTTGAATCACTCCACTTGCCAAGTGAGAATAGAGCTGTATTGTAAAGTAAGACTTATTAGGGTAGAGAAAAATGTTTTTGAAGGTAATTACTCAGAGATGGTCCAGTATGACTTTTGAAACCACAGTTCTCCATGGGACAGTCCCATCTCTAATACCACTTGCAAGTTGGGAAGCCTTGATAATTTAACAGGACTCAGAGAACCTAAAAGAAAAACAGATAGGGGCCAGGTGGTGGCACACCAAGTAGAGTGCACCATATCTGTTTGCAAAAGTGGGTTTGAATCCTAGGTCCTTATCAGCGGGGGGGGGGGGGGGGGGCCAGAGGGGACGCTTGATGAGCAGTGGAGGAATATATGTCTTTCTGTCAGAATAACAGAAAAAGGAAAAGAATCACCACTGTTCCAAGTGATAGAATTGTACAGGCACTGAGTCCCAACACTAATTAGGGTGGAAGGCAAACAGGAAAGCAGATAGTCAATTTAGTTTGTTAATAGAAGAGAATATAGATTAAAATGAAGTATAGCAAGCAACACAGGAACTAGGAGCAGAGGTTTCCAGTTGAAAGTTCTCCTGCCCATTTTGTGTGTGGTTAGGGTTCACTACACCACCACTAAGGTTTGACACGGGCCAGTAAGAATAAGTTACTCAGGCTCGGTGTCTACAGTTTTTATTGGGTTTTAAGTGTATAGACATGACTGATTGATCAACTGCCAAATGAGTGAACTCAGACTCTAGGCCAATGGACAGGCACTATGTGCTTCAAAGCCCCTACAAATCAAAGCCTTCATCATGAACAGCTGTTTGTCTCCACTCCAGCCTTAGACAGTACCTGTAGGAAGCACCCCGAAAACAAAGGCATTACTTTTAACTATGACAAATATCAATTCCCAGAAACTATTATTTTATTGTAGTAATAAAAAAAACTTACTTTTAACTTTATAAAGGACCTATCACATTTTTAGAGGATTTTTTTGTTTGTTTCAAAAATCCTTACATATAGAAAAATGGAAGCCTAGAAATCACAGAGTACAGGATACCATGTATAGATGTTGAAAGAACTGTGGCAAAATTAGTCTCAATGAGTGACATTACCTGAAGCTTAATGATGATTTTTTTGCTCACTCAAGCATGAATTCAACAAATATTCTGAGATGATTGCACTTCAGGCACTATGTTTTGCATATGTTGAGTAAGCAAGGTAAGATCTTTGTATTTTTACTGTGTAGTTTGCTGTGTACACCTGGGAAGATAGAAAAGAATTAATCACACAAATTATGTGAAGTTCACTATGACAGACTTTTTAAGGGAAAGGTGTGGGATTCTTGGAAAGTATTGAATAGAAGGGAATGATGGAGTCAGTTCTGCTTCTACCACCATTGACAATACCGCATTCACCTCCTAGAACATCTTAAAATATGTCCATTTACGTAGACATGATGAGCTGATCCTGCTGCAGTTCTCTACTGAAGAAAAAAAGTGCCCCAGAAGTCACATTATTCCCCAGCAACAAAAACAGTTTTAATGATATCATTTCCTTCAGTTATTTTGTGCAGGATTGTAACATACACAGTGATATTAAAAATGTGATGAGACTTCTGAACTGTTATTTGAGATATAACAAACAAGTCTCTTAAGATGATAGAGACAGCATTAAGTATACAAAAAGTAATTTTAAAAGCAGCTCTACGGGCATTTAGCAAAAATTAACCATTTAACAGTACTCTGTTATGAATGTAGTTCATTTTTGCATATTTAACATCTCTATGAACTTTTTAATTCATAATAATATAGAACTTCAATTCTTACCAATAGTTAGAATTATTATGTGATAATAAAATTATATTTATATTCTGCTGAGATAAAGCAAAAGATCAAACTGATGGAGAAGGCAGATGATAAAATAGAGTGCATTTTAAATCATTGTTGTAAAATCAAGGTCAAGCATGAAATATCCTAAGGATTTTAGTAAAAAAGAATAACCTTTGAAGTTTTGTACTCATATTAATGAAATCCTGAGGGTTTGATAAAGTCCACCCTGATTCTGTGGACTTTATTTGAGAAAAGCATTGCCTAGCTGTAGCTCTGGTTTATGATTTTAGGGAATGGAGAGATTTATGGTGTTAAATAAGTAGCTCCATTGTGGGGGGGGGGATAACTTCTGCTTTTAATGTCTAATCAAAGATCTAATTAAGATCAAAGTGGTTTTGACCATGTTATTAAAATTTCATTTGACAGTCAACAATGACATTTTCATAGAGACAAATATTTTTATACTGCAGATAAACATAATCACTCCATCCAAGCACACAAATGCAGAATGCTGTTATACAAATGACCTAAGACAGTTTGAAGTTTAGGGGCTAGGTAAACAGCACAATGTTTATGTAATATACTTTTTCTTTTCACCTGAGCACTGCTCAGCTCTGGCTTATGGGTTTGCAGAGGACTGAACCTGGGACTTTGGAGCCACAGGCATGAGTCTGTGTGCATTAACCATTATGCTATCTATCCCTGCCCTATAATATACTTTCATGCCTGAGTGACTGAAGTTCCGGGATCAATATTAGGTACCTCCATAAGCAAAAGTTAAACAGGGAAAGGGGGAAAGGGAAAGGGAAAGAAATTTTAACTGGTGGGAGTCAAAGGCTGGACTTAATTTTTTTTGAGGGGGTTACTCTAGACCTTTATTATTTAGTTTTATTTTATTATTTTATTAGTGATTTAATATTGATTTATAAAATTACCTGTCAACAGGGGTATAATTCTACACTATTCCCACTGCCAGATTTTTGAATCCCCAATCCTTCCATTGCAAATCACAGCAGTTCTCCTGAGGTTGCAGACATGGGTTAACTATCATCTCTACAACTATCTGTTTATATTTGTATGTAATTACCCTCTTTTTCTTAGAGATCCAGTCCTCTCTTCCCTGCCAAACCACACATAGCCCTACTACTACATCTAAATGTCCCTCCTGTTTTCCTCCTCTATCTGGGTTCCAATGGAGCTAGAGTTCAAAAGGGCTGGGCATTTTGAAAGACTGAAGAAATCTGTTTGACAACAGATAACTTCTCATTTAATGAAAGAAACTTCTTATTTCAAAAAAGAGTAAGTCACTCTATCCTGAGTTCTAACTTCAACATGGGACCAAAGCTAAATTATTATCATGCCATCACTCTCAGCATTCTTATTCCTAGAATCTTATGTTGAAAGCTGTCTTCGCAAATCAACCACACCAGGTATTTGTTGACTATGAAAGAATCCAAGAAATGCAATAAAATTTCCATTCAAGCTTTTCATCCCCTGGGCCTCCCTTTCTGTGTTATCTCCTCTTGTCACCATCATGAAGCTCTCAAACACACCAGACAAGGAACCAGAAATCCAGGTATGATCATGTGTGTGCTATTCCCTGGTGGCATAATTTTGGGCAAGTAGTATTCTAATGACAGGTCTGCACATTATCCTCAATAGAAAGGCATTGTAGAAGAAGGGAAGACAAAACCTCTGTAATTTACCAACCTGCTCTTATGAACATGATATTTCAAATGCAGGTCAGTCTCACTAAAGAGAAGTTTTTGTTTATTTTATTTCATTTAAATTGTTATGCCCTTCTTACCTCCTCCCTGACTCAAAAACATTTTCTGGTGTTAAAGGTCCAGTTCAGTTACTTTCTGATGTTAAAGGTCCAGTTCAAATTACTCCTCCATTTGTAAAATCTTGCTCTACCATCTCCTTTACATTTCTCCAGGGCTACTCTCTCCTTTACATTTCTCCGACTTTGTTGACTTTGTTTGTGACACTTATTGAATAATTCCTTCATGGAAACAGTATACAATTTAACCAAGATTTCTTTGTCACTTCCATTATTCATGCACAAAGAACAGCGTGAAACTATAGGATCTCTCTCTCTCTCTCTCTCTCTCTCTCTTTATATATATATATATATATATATATATATATATATATATATATATATATATATATTCCTCTAGGGTTCAGTATATATATATATTCTTCTAGGGGTTCAGTGCTTGCACTATGAATCCACTGATGCTAAAGGCTGTTTTTTCCCTTTTGTTGCCCTTGTTGTTTGTTGTTCACTGTTGTTGTTATTATTATTGTTGTTAACTGCTGTCATCGTTTTTGGATAGGACAGAAAGAAATCGAGAGAGGATGGGAAGACAGAGAGGAGGAGAGAAAGACACCTGCAGATCTGTTTCACCCCTTGCAAAGCTCCCCCTTGGGGAGCTGGGAGTTCTAACCAGGATCCTTATGCCTTCTTTGTGCTTTGCATCATGTGCCCTTATCCTGGCCCCCCTCTCAATCTATTTTTTATGGACAAGTGTTTATGAATAACTTCTCTCCTTACAAATTAAAAACATTTCCAGTCCACCCAATTCTTTGTAATGGTCAACATGGCTATGTTGCTACAAAACCAAAAGGCAATCTTGTCTCAGTAGGATGATTATTCCTTGGTACATGTTCACCATCCATGAGTAGAGAGAGGCTTTCTCCTGTTTGCTATTTTCACCTTGACCACCACCTGACTATGCAGCCTCTATAATGTATTTATTCCCTATGGTGAGGGAATGGAGGCAGGCAAATTCAGTAAAAGATTTTGCTAGAAATATTATATTTTTACCATTAATTTGCATTGCTGAGCTTAGCAGCATGCAAATATTCCTCCTGTTACAGAAAGGGATGTCACAGAGAGGGGGAAGCTGTCATTTCTCTAAATCACATTATAGTGCAAGATAGTCGATTTGTGTGAAATTACACTTGGTCTTCAGGTGGTTCTATCCCTCATACTCTAAGAGCTAATAGTAAGAATGAGAGTGATGTAAATGATGTGAAGTTTGAATATCTAATTATAAAAGAATTTTAAAAGGTCAGACTGATCTATACTGGTATTATAAAACTACTTATTGAAAAGAGAGTTCTGGGATTTAGTAGTTAGCTAACCTGTTTATACTTGACAGTGCACATAAAAAAAGAAAGTAAGAAAGACAGCATTCTGAAAATAACTTAATAAATACAGTAGTCAATGGAATGTACAGAAAGCCCACAAAAGTATCCTATAGAAAGTCTACTTTATTCCGAAAGTCAGAAAATTAGCATTTAATGCTGCATTATTCATTAAAAGGAAAGTCTTTCAGAAGAAAATGATTACATTGTTGCATGATAAATGATAGCTATAATTAATGAAACCAGGAAAATTAAACTCAAGTTTCAAGCAGTAAACTACTGTAAGAACTAGCATACTCTGTGTTCAGAGTGGTGGCACATCTGGTTGAGAGAAATTATTACCATGTACTAGAACCCAGGTTTGAGCCCCCCTCTCCAACCTGTAGGAAATGATCTGTAGATCTGCAGGTGTCTTTCTCTTTCCTTTCTATCTTTCCCTCCTCTTTCAATTACTCTCTGTTCTTTCAAATAAAATAGAAAGAAAGAAGAGAGGAGAAATGGCCTCTAGGAGCAGTGGATTCACAGTGCAGGTACAGAACCCTTGTAATAATCCTGGTGGCAATAAAAACTCTCAGTCATGTAGCATTCTAAAAGACAGAACATGATTAATTGATATTTCTGTTAAATTCAAGAGCATGTAGAGGAACAATTAACTAGGTGTCTCTACACTTGTGACCAAAACCACATCAACTGCATTTACCCATGAAAGCAGAATTTCTAAGATTATTTTAATAGTATGTTTACTTATTTTTCAGAGTTTCCTTTTTGCCTAATTCTACCACTTCTGTTAGACTTTTTTTTTCCCCTCAGAGAGGGGCTGAGGGACAGGGAGAAAAAGATGTGGAAAGATACTGTAACACTGTCCTATACCTCTTAAAGCTTCCCCTGTACTTGTACCATGTGGTATTCTGGGGCTCAATCCCAAGCATGGAAACATGTGTGTTGATGGGTGGGCTATTTCCCAGCCTGAAATTTAAGTTGAAAAAACAAATAGCATATAATATAATAAACTCTGTTTTTTTTTCTTTTATATTATAGCTATCTTTGCCAGACCTACTATATATTTTCAGTTATTTGACACTAGTAATTAGGGGATGAGCAGTGGTATACCTGGTTGAGTATATATGTTACTATGTGCAAGGACCAAGGTTCAAGTCCCTGGTGTCCATGTGCAGGGGGTTAGCTTCACAAGTGGTGAAGCAGTGATGCAGGTGTCTCTCTTTCTCTTCCTCTCTGTCCTTCAGCAACTGTGGACTCTCTGATCAGACATCAAGTCCCAGTGATAACTCTAGTGGCAAAAATAATAATATTCATTGTTTTGAAACGAAGACTGTAATACTATTTTCCTTTATTATTTAAGAGGCCAGGGATAATTAAAAAAGAGAAAGAGAGATACTTGCAACACTATTTCACTGATCCTGAAGCCTCCCTCCCACAGGTGGGGATGAGATCTTGAACTTGGATTCTTGCACAGTGTATCATGTGTAACACTTCCTGATTCTCCCTCCCCTCCCCCCCCCCCCACAGAGAGAGAGAGAGAGAGAGAGAGAGAGAGAGATTCAGACCAATGTGCTCCTCAGCAAAGGGCTGGCTAAGGGTGATGCTGTTGGTTGAGCCTGGCTGGGACCTAGGTGTCTCAGGCATGAAAATCTTTTTTGCATAATAATTATTGCCCTCTAATATTTTTTTAAAGTTAACATCTGTAGTAGGAAATCACTCGCCGGGCTAGCGTCGCTGGAGAGAGAAGAGACCAGGAACTTGTGACTGAGAGGGAACGCAATGCAATGCCTTTATTGATCAGAGATAACGCCTTTATATCTTTTGAAACGGAAGTGGCAGGTCGGAAAAGGAAATGGCTAGGAGAGGGGGTGGAGAAAAGAAAAGAGCTCAAAGGTAAAAAGCTTCCATAGCAGCTGATGCAAAGGTTCTAACCAGTGGGATAAACCAATACCCTGCAGGCAGGGCGGGTCTCAGGCAAAACAATGATTATGTAAATAGACTACAGCATCAAGCAATACAGGAGGGGGAAGCTGGCATAATGGCCAACAATCACTGCTCTCATATTTAGGGATAATTCCAAGTCTGTTACTCTTTGTGGATATATGAATAGGTAGGTTACCCTTCTACTGTGCTGATGATCTACTTTTCTGTGCAAAACTTTTTAGTTTGATGTAGTCCTGCTTGTTTATTTTTGCTTCTGTTGCCTTAACTTAAGTCACTGTCAACACCATTGTTAAGAGACTTAACACCTATACATATTTTTTTTCTAGACTGCTTACCATTTGAAATCTTACCTTGAAGTCTGTAAGTGTGCATGTATATATGTGTGTAGTGATTTTATTTCATTCAGTTTTATGTGACTCTCCATTTTTTACAACATCACTAGTTGGAAAAAAAAAACATGTCCTTTCTCCATTGTTATTACTGACTCTATTGTGGCAAACTACTTTACCATATATATGTGTTTACTTGGGGCTCTTTATTCTCCTATACATTTATTTTATGTCAAATCATATTGTTTTAAAACTATAGTTTTGACCTGTAACTTTAAATCAGGGATTGCTGAACTGTTTCATAATTGTTTTAGCTACTTGTGCTTTTTAAAATATTAGGAATGTTTTATTTCTACTAAAAATTGGGATGTTTTCTAGTGATTACATTGAGTAAACATTGAATGTGGGTAGAACAGATATTTAATAACATCAATTTCCAGCCCACAGTCAAAGAAAATCACTGTATGATTTATTTTAATATCTTATAGTTTTCTTTATGTAAGCATTTCACATTGTGGTTGTATTTCAAGGCATTTTATTCATTTTGATGCTGCCGTAAAAAGGAGTGTTCTTACTTTCTCTTTCAGTAGTTCATTGTTAATATGTACAGATTCAAAGATGTGCATTGATTTTGTATTCTGCAATTTTACTGAATTCCTATATTACTTGTAGCAGGTTTTGGGAGGAGTCTTACATGTTTTCTATAAATGTAATATCTTGTCATCTGTAAATATAATGGTTTTATTTCCTTTCCACTTGTTGAGGTCAGGATATAATAGGGAGAACATGGGGAATAGAGACACTGTTGCACCATGCCAGAACACATGTTCCCCAGGCACATGTTTCCCATGCAGGAGGTGGTGGTGGTCGGGAGGTGGCAAAATTGGTGCTGCATGAAGAAAAGGGACTGGTAACAGGTGTAGGTGTGGCTTAGAAAGGAAGTGAAGGTAGAGCTTGTAAATCTATCTAAACTTGTGTTATGGGTATGGTGGGGTTCTCTTGAGCTCTCTCTCTGCCTGTCAACATGTGAGTAAATGGGGCTCTTGCTCCTTCTCTGTTTCTCTCTGTCATGGCCCACATGTACCCACAAATATAGGTGTTCTCAGTTTTCCTGAATTTTAAAATTCCTGAAAAATCATGCTTTCTCATCTATCGGGCAGGCCCCCTGCTCCATCCTCCATTGTTGACACTGGCCTATTTACATAATTATTGTTTTGCCTGATCTATCTTCTTTCTACATCAAGACCCGCCCTGCCTGCAGGTGTTAATTAAAAAGAGATTGTTGAGGGAAAGCACAGTGACATGATGAGATCCTGCATTTGCAAATGCAGAATTTGGGTACAGGGACACAGCATGAGCACATGGAAGGGGACAAAAGAAAGATGTGCGTAGAGTTTCAATAAGGTCACCACACCTTGTGGTTTCACTGGGCCAATGGGAAACTGGCCCAGATGTGATGTATATAGGGTATAAGAGAAGGGTCCTTTTGCTTGGAAAGGCCTTTTGGATATGTACCAGGGCTCTTGGGGAAATCTGTCCCAAGCTAAATCTTCTTTCAGATTTCACTTCTGCACAAATTCTACCTCAGAACTTAACAAAGAATTTGGAAATTGTGTACATGTTATTCATTCTCTCTTTTAATTCTTTCAAGTGAATTTCGTATTGCACCCAGGAAGGGAGTCTTGCTTCCCCTTCTCCCCTTTCAAGATCATCAATATCTTCTCACATGCCAGTTGGTCATCTGTAAATCTTAAGTCTTTCATTCATTTTGAATTAAATGATTTCTTTTTTTGCCTACAGATTTATTGCTGGGGCTCAGTGCCTGCACCACAATTCCACTACTCCTGGAGGCTATTTTCCCCCTTTTTGTTGCCCTTGTTGTTTTATTATTGTTGTGGTTATTATTATTATTATTGTCATTGATGCTACTGTTGTTGGATAGGACAGAGAGAAATGGAAAGAGGAGGGGAAGACAAGAGGGGGAGAGAAAGATAGACACCTGCAGACCTGCTTAACCACTTGTGAAGCAACACCCATGCACATGGGGAGCTGGGAGCTGGAACCAGGATCCTTAGGCAGGTCCTTGCGTTTTACACCATGTGTTACCCCCAGACCTCCAAATTAAATGATTTTTAATGAAGTCATTTTTAATGTTCTTAACTATGTATTTTAAGTTCTGATCTAGTTTCATTTTTTGGTCATGTAGTTGTCCAGTTTTCCAATACCATTTATTGAAGAGACTTATTTTCTCCATTGCAAACCTTATGAATTTTTGTTGTAGATTGTCCATTGTGTTTTTACTTGTCTTTCATATTATTCTCCTGTCCTTTGTAGTACATATTTATACTATTTATAGCATAAATGTTATGATATCTTGGAATTTTCTTTTTTCTTTCAAAGATTTCTTTTTAAAAAAATCCTCATGAACTACAACCTCAATAGGCAACTGTATCTACATTCAGTATCATTTCTCTACTTTCTTCTAAATCTCATTCGGAGATCAATGAAGATATTGGCTGGGTTTGCTATATGTTCTTGATAATTGTGCATCTTTCTGCAAAAAGTTTTATATCTTAGTCTTCTAAGACCCTCCTTGTTATGAATAGACCTGTTGTGTACACTGGAGAATTATTTTGTAGGAGTATGTCTATGGCACTGTTTGGTGTTTATGGACCAAAGAAATAATTTCTTTCTTTCTTTTTTATTGCCACCAGGGTTATTACGGGGGCTCAATGCCATTACTATGTATCCTCCACTCCTAGTGGCAATTTATTTCCTTATTCTTTTTTCCTTTCTATTTTATTTGACGGGACATAGAAAAACTATGAGTGGGAGGGAAGGTAGAGAGAGAGAGAGAGAAAGGTAGACACCTGCAAACCTGCTTCACTGCTTGTGAAGTGTCCACCCTGTAGGATGGGGCTGGGAGTGAACCCAGGTCCTTGTGCATGGTATTGTGTATGCTCAACTGGGTATAACACTGCCTGGCCCCCAAAATGATTTTCATTTTTTTTCAAATGTCCATCTTTTCAGAAAATTTACTGCAAGTAATTGTCTCTAGAGGACTGGATATTTTATTACTTATTATAATTAGACACACATAATTCAGTAGCGTCTAACACACCACTCTGTCTTCAAATATCAAGTCAGACAGATTTTGCTAGGAGTATAATATGACCTAAAATGAAAATGCTTGCTTTAAATTTAAATTATACCTATTATTGTCACTTGAATATGACAAATGAACTTCAGCATTATGAAGCAGATAAAGTTCACATGTGGAATAGAAAGTACATAGGTGAAAATGGAATAGTTGCCTAGAGTAAATTCAACATTACTGGCTCCTCAAGCTCTTGTTATAAAATGAGAACTGAATAATTCCAGATCACTAATTGAATGAAAATCTGAGGATATTTTGATTTTTAGGTGTGGACATAGATTTTAATTATGTTTACAAGCAAGTTTATATAAAGAACACAGGGAAAATGAACCTTTTCTATAGTTACCATGTCTGCTAAGAATTATTGTAATATAATAAGAAGAGTTGAAAAAGTACTGTTAAAAAATTCTAGTTAGCATCTATCATTGTGAAGATAGAAAGGGTGGTTTGCATCTATTATTGTCAAGAAATGGATTTTAATTTACTTTTATTGGGGCTAAAGAGGAAATGATACCTTGACCTTTAAACACTTATCTATAAATAAAGAACTAGTTCATGTCTATTAATTAAAATGAGAACTGAAGCTTAATCTTGTTTGCATATCTTGTACTGGAAAGGAATACCCAGATTTACAAAAGTGAGTTTTAGCATATGAAAAGGAATGCAAGGGGGAATATTATTTTTATTTCTTTATTGGGGGATTAATGGTTTACAGTCAACAGTAAAATAGAATAGTTTGTACATTTGTAACATTTCCACATAACAATGCAACTGCCACTAGGTCCTCCTCTGCCATCATGTTCCATGACCTGAACGCCCCCCCCCCCCAGCCAACCCTAGAGTCTTTAACTTTGGTGCAGTACACCAACAGGGGGGAATAATTTAAAATGATTTGAGAAACTTAACCCCTTCCTCCCCCACCCCTATTGACCAGTAGTTCTTTTTAATTGTTTTTTCCTTCTCAATAGTTGTGTAATATTATTATTTTAATATGCTCTTACCCTTTTTCTTTCTTTATTTTGTTTTGCTTTCTTGGTTTGGTGTGTTGTTTGAAGCAGAATGAATGGAATAAGCTACAGTGATGGGAGGCAGATGTTGGGGAACTGGACATCTCTGACAGTCTGATTTCTTTGCCATTCATTTTTATCAGGGGAAACAATATCTACTTGTCATTAGCCTTAAACAGTAATAATGGGGGGGGTGGAATCAGAATGATAAACTAAAGCTAAGTAGAAGAAAAAATACACATAATTATTGATAGTAAAGTACTAATATATACTTTCCATCTATATTGTGCTTGTATATCTATATGTTACATACAAACATATTTATATGTAGGTGAAAGAGGATCACTGGTATGGTAGTAACTGAAGAAATGTCAGGAGAAATGCTCTTTCGAAGATACACAAAAAAAGAAATATTTTTAGTGACTTTTAAACACAGGAAATGTAGTTACTCCCAGTCATAAAGAAATGGATAAAGTTGAAAGTCAGAGAAGCGCAGGATTCACAGGAGTGGAAGTTTATCTGAATTAGTCAGCTGAGTGATGTGTTATGATGTGTAAACACTCATAACCAGATGAATTTCAGATTCATTTAAGATGTAAAAAAAGAGTCTAGACTGCATCATTAGGATTAATTAACTAATGCAAAGAAACGTTCTTGTTCTTAAAATTTTATTTATGTATTTATTTATTGGGTAGAGATAGTGAGAGAGACCGTGAGATACTTGCCAACAGTGTTTTACTGCTTGAAAACTTTCCCCTGGAAGGTGGGTTTGAACCTTGGGCATTGTAACACCTACACTCAATCAAGTTTGACACCACCTAGCTTGAGGAAACATCCTTTTAAATTTGTTTTCTATTTCCACTTTATGAAGTTCTAATTTAAAAAAGAGCATAAGGATGTCAATTTAAGAGCATAGGGGAGTATTGACAAGAATTACTGGACAAATTATCACTTTATCTCTAAGTAATCTCTCTCCAATCCCTCTCCCCCACCCCCAACACACCCACACACTTGATTCTGACTAGCCCGGAAGAAAATAATCATTCACTTAATTCTGACTACCCCAGAAAGCATAGAATTGTTCACTTAGAAGTCACTAATGTCACAGGACCTGGTTGCTAATGAGGACTTGCATTTGTCTATTGGAAATGAACTTGTCAGGCTTCCATTCCTAACAATAAATTTAAACATTGAACTCCCAGATGCTTACTGAGAGCACCATCCTACCCCGCCCCCCACCCCAGCACCCATACCACAGATGGAGGTCTCCTGTCCACCTCTTTATGACTCTCCCGTTACCTCTTCCTTAAAAGTTTAGTTATTTCTCTGTGACAATTCTGTTAAAATATGATAAAGTTAGACATACTCATATCACATTCTGGCCACATAAATTCATTCTGGATACTATTCTTGGGATTAGAATTGAGCCCTAAATTATTTCTTTTGATAATAATGCTTGTGCAGTGAGGGCTGTGCATAATACCTACCCAATAGTTTACAGGACTTTCTGCAAATATTTGCTGCTACTTTAACCTAACATCTTCAAGTTATGTCCTAGTGTGGCTAGGATTCTCAAACTATGTTCTACTTCTCAGAAAACTGTGGGACCAGACCAGACTAAACTACCTCTAATCAGCTTCTTAAAAAGATGGTGCAAAAACAAAGCACTCCTGGGTTGGGAAGATAACATAATGGTTATGCAAAAGACTTTCATGCCTGAGGCAGCACAGATCCCAGGTTCATAGTCTAGCTCCATAAACAAGCCCCTAGCAGTTCTGGTAAATAAACATGGACAACAACTATAAAAACTACTCCAGGGGATGGGGCAGTAGCGGGTTAAATGCACATGGCGCAACGCTTAAGGATCCTGGTTTGAGAACCTGGCTCCCCACCTGCAGAGGGGGTTGCTTCACAAGCAGTGAAGCAGGTCTGCAGGTATATATTTCTCTCTCGCTCACTGTCTTCCCCCTCCTTTCTCAATTTCTTTCTGTCCTATCTAACAAAGATGACAGCAGTAACAATAATAACAACAATAAACAACAAGGGCAACAAAAGGGGAAAAAGAGCCTTCAGAAGCAGTGGATTCTTCGTGCAGGCACTGAGCCTCAGTGATAACCCTGGAGGGGGCAAAAAAAAAAAAAAAACTCCAAAATTTGAAAAAGGGCTTCACTCCCAATGAGTTGCTCTTCTATATGTATTATAGTTAGGAAGGGAGGGGAGGAGGAGTTCAGATGCCGGTTTAATCTTTTGATGCCAGATCTCTGGTCAGGCACATGAGCAGAGAACTTTTCTCTGTTCATCTTTGTGGTTCTCACATTACTGTGTTAAGATGCAGTAAAAAGCTTTTGATAGGGAAAGCTAACTTTGAATTCTACTTAAAACATGTCATATCTACTGAACTATTTTTGAGGGTACCATGCATTTGAGTACAAGCATCTAATAAAGCTCTTCATAGGACAGTTTGTGGTATTCTATTGTAGTTTTTTTTAATTTTTATTATTTTAATATTCAAATATTTGATTTCTAATGGGATGTGTTGACACCAAAACATTAATGATTCATACTCTACTTTTATCCAAAACAAATAAACCAAAGGGTAATTGATTGTTGGTATAAATGTAATTTACTGTTTTTTATTTGTTTGTTTGTTTTTTCATATACTTCCATATCTCTGCCCTATCTGTTGTTGATAGGTTCTGGACACAACTTGCTATTTTTGTATATGGCCATTATTTTTAATTATTTTGAATCAGACAGTTACTACATTTCTCTGAATGGTTTTACTTGTAATTTACACAATTTTATTATTCAGCAATAAAAAAAATGATGATATTGTATCCTTCAGGGATAAAGTGGATGGAATTGGAGATTATTGCTCAGTGAAACAAGTAAGGAGGTGAAGGACAACCAAAAATGGTCTTACTCCTATGTGTGAAAAAAGTGTCAACCTATATCTAAGACTGTGGGAGAACTATAGTGGTTATCTCTGGGGTGTTGAAGAGTGGGGATAGGGAATTTTGGTGGTGAGTGTGATGTGGAACTATACACTGTAATTTTGTATCTTGTAACAAACTATGAATAAAGAAAAAACAGTTTCACACAATAAGAATTGAAGAAGAGAAGTCTTCAAAGGATTTTTTTCCTGTTATGTAAAATAATATATAATGAGAAAATCTTTAACAAATAATAAGTGTGGTCGGTCACTCTATGAAACAAGACTTTGAAGAGGACTAGAAATGTGCAGGCTATAAGAGTGAATATTGAGCGATGATTTTTATTAGAATATATTTGCTTAGGGGGCCAGGCGGTGGCACACCTAGTTAAGTGCACATACTAGAGTACCCAGGGATCCATGTTCAAGCCCCTGCTCCCCACCTGCAAGGGGAAAACTTTACAAGTGGTGAAGCAGGGCTGCAGGTGTCTCCCGGTCTCTCTCCATCTCTATCTCCCCCTCCCCTCAATTTCTGTCTCTATCCAATAATAAATAAGTAAATAAATAAATATATCCACTTGGGGGTCAACATGGTTAGATGCTTAGGTTACATTGTGCAGGGACCTGGGCCCAGGTCTCAACACTGACCTATAGAAGGAAAGATTCTTGAGCAGTGAAGCAGGGCTATAAGTGTCTCACTCCTTCTCAAGTTCCCTTCTCCTTCTCTACTCAATACACAAACAAAATACTTTTTGTTAAAAAGAGAAATTACTTACTTCATCACTTATTTAAGTTTTGTGATAAAAGATGCCAAAATAATCACCATCATTCTTCATTACTTATAACATGTAAGTAATAAACTTTATGTCTGAAGGGTATTTTAAAAATCAAGTTGAATGAATGACAAGCAAGTGAGTAAATCAATGTTAAATACTGACAATTTCTTTTGATTCTTGGAATGAATTCAGTGAGTTTAGGAAATTCTGTATTTTTCTTATCACATCACTTATGCAGTTGTTATCCATATTACATATTCCTAATTAAAAGAGTTGCCATCTGTTACTTTTATTTTTGAGAACAAACTCATTCTATCACTTTTTATAGCACAAATTTAAAACTGATTATCAACCACATTCCATCTAATTTGAGTCTTGAGTGAGGGGTGTGTGTGTGTGTGTGTGTGTGTGTGTGTGTGTGTGTGTGTGTGTGTGTGATTTCTCATTCATTTAATCATTTAATTTTATTTTCAATTTCCCTTTAAAATCAAATGTAATGCATGGGTGTTCTAATAGTAACAGTTGCTATAAACATCTTTTTCTCAATTTCTTTTTTTTTTTTTTTTTGGTGAGGGGTTAATGCTTTACAGTACAGTTGTTGAAACATAGATATAATTTCTCATTTCTCTGTGATAGCTGTCTACAAGACACTGACTGCCTAGTTGGGTCCTTTTCCACTCTCACACACTAAGGTAAAATAAACATATTCTTAATTACATTCCACACAGGCAGGTAGTGTTATTTGTATTACTATGTGCCCAGGATCTGACACAGTATGTGAGCAACATTTAAGATTCAAACCCAGTTCTTCACTAGAATGTCCTATAAATGAAATTAAAATGAGAAAATACTGTAACACACCATGATTGTGAGCTTTCTTGCCTTTACCCTTTTGTTTTGCATGTGTGTTTATCTTTTATTTGCTCAATCATTTGTGAATACCTACTGTACTCAAACAAATGTGCATTTGTGAATACCTACTGTACTCAAATAAATGTGCATTTTTACTACAATGAAATTAAACTCTTCTTTGTCATTTCACAACTTTTGCTCCCCCTCAGGACATGTGTGTACCAAAGTTTTCAAGGATATTTCTGTTGTGGGGCAGTAAGACAATATCAGGCATTTAAATCACCTCCTAGAGCATTCCATTCTTGAACATCTGTCTCACCATTTGGCTAATCTATGTGGAGTTTTTTTTCTCTCTCTCTAAGTTACAGACATTTTGTAATATCATAATGCTGCTCTGATGGCTTAGGCATGTTGAGAAAACATTAAGTAAAGGGGAAGCAAGCTGTTTGTGATAGGTCTTTTTAACAGTGAAGAAAACAATACTCAAAATGTATGTAGAGCTTTACTAGGAAAAGAACACTGGCAACCTGAGATCTCAGCTTTGGAATGACACTTAAATGCATCTTTCAGTGTCCTCATCTCCACATACCATGGCAGTGGCCACTGTATATTTAATTAACCCTAATGAGAGACATTCTTATTTAAAGGCTCATCTGAGCCTTAGAAACTTTTTCCTAGATAAGTGTCAACAAATGCTCTTCTTTTTATATGCATTCATTGAACTCCATTTTTTTTTTTAATTTTTTATTTAAGAAAGGATTAGTGAACAAAAGCATAAGGTAGGAGGGGTACAACTCCACACAATTCCCAACACCCAATCCCCATAACCCACCCCCTCCCATGGTAGCTTTCCCATTCTCTATCCCTCTGGGAGCATGGACCCAGGGTTGTTGAGGGTTGCAGAAGGTGAGACCTTTCCTTTAATAGTACACTCTAATTTCATCTCAGGTAGTTCACTTTCTAACAAAGTCCCATAACCTAGATATACACCAGTTTCTGTGAGAGAGAGCTTATGTGCACACGTATCCATAAACTACTGCAAAATATATACCTGAAAGCAGGATTACACTAGAGTTTGCAGTGAGAACTCCATTTTTTTTTTGACATCTCTAGGAACACATACAAATTTTCTTACAAGTGGTAGCACTCACATGTTTAAAAGTAGGGTACTTTATAGTGATTTTCATTTCACTCCTCAGAAACAAAGAGATTAAAAACTGATAATAATTCCAGATGTTTATCAACAGTTGAAAGCTATGATTTTATGGTTTGAGACCATATATATATATATATATATATATATGGTCTCAAACCATAAACTCATATATATGTGTGTATATATATAAATATAAATATATATATATATATATATATATATATATATATGTCTCTTTATATTACTAAAATTAAGTTAGGTGGTTTAGCCACTTGCATTTGCATTTTTATGTGATGTTAGTAACCTTAGAAAGTAATGGAACTGTTTACTTAAAATTTATTTGGCTTTTTCTGTATTCTATCACTCAGAACTTTCTACTATAGTCTATAGGGTTTTAGGTAGCTATACAGATATTAATTTTTTACATAAGACCAGGTATCACACTAGCCTTTGTCCTGGTACATGGACTTTTTTTTAATCAAAGGAGTTATTAATCCTATAATTATTCTAAACCATACATTCCAAAATTTCCTTTGAGATGGCAGGAGTCTGAATCTTGGTCATCTTTTGTGCCCTAGCTCACTCTGGCCAACAGCATATAAAGATACATAGGTTATTGTACTCCTTTTAACACTTGTTCACTAAGCATTGGATAGAATTACTACTTTTTTTTTCTCTTGAGCATAAGGTTGAAGAAATCTTCTAAAAATTAATGTTATGGTACCAAAGTAAGAAAGCAGAAGTATACTAGAGTTTGCAGTGAGTACCTCCCTAATACTTCCTCTCCACTTTTCCAAGCTTTGGGTCCATGATTGCTCAACAATTTGTTTGGCTTTGTATGTTAACTCTCTTTTTAGTCACCAGGTTCCAGGTGTCATCAGGATGCCGGCCAGACTTCCCTGGATTGAAGACACCACCAATGTGTCCTGGAGCTCAGCTTCCCCAGAGACCCATCCTACTAGGGAAAGAGAGAGGCAGACTGGGAGTATGGACCGACCAGTCAACGCCCATGTTCAGCGAGGAAGCAATTACAGAAGCCAGACCTTCTACCTTCTGCAACCCTCAATGACCCTGGGTCCATGCTCCCAGAGGGATAGAGAATGGGAAAGCTATCGGGGGAGGGGGTGGGATATGGAGATTGGGTGGTGGGAATTGTGTGGAGTTGTACCCCTCCTACCCTATGGTTTTGTTAATTAATCCTTTCTTAAATAAAAAATAATAATAATAAAAAAAAATAAAAATAAAAATTAATGTTTTCTTGACAAAATAAATATTATATAGGTTTTTTTTTCCCTAATGATGAGGACTTCTAAGAGATATTCTCAACCACTTTCAAATATTTCAGTTGCTAGCTAAGGTTACCACACTGAACATTACATTGCAGGGACTGTTTATTTCATACCTAGATGTCAGACCTTTTAACCCTTTTTAGTCATTTTGTCCACTTCCAACAAGTCTCCTTTCTTCTGACAGCCACCAAATTGTTCTCTGTATCTATGAGATTTTTAAAATATTTTTTTAGGTTTTACATGTAAATGAGTTGCTATTTTTAAATCTGAACATCCATTGAACATAATGCCCTCAAGTCTCAACCATGTAGCTGCAAATGAGAAATTCCATTATTTCTATGATTGAATAGTATTTTGATGGCATCTTTGCATATGTATTTTTAAATCCATTCATCCATGAATGGGTAGCTAGTTTTTAATTTTTTTTCCATAACTTGGTTATTATAAATTAAGCTATGTTGAGCATAGAGGTATATTTTCAAGCTGCAATTTTAAGTTTTAACTTTTTATTATCTTTATTTATTGCATAGAAACAGCCAGACATTTAGAGGGAATAGGGAGATAGTGAGGGAGAGAGTCAGACACCTACAGTATTGCTTCACCACTTGCAAAGCTTTTCCCCTGTAGGTGGGGACCGGGTGCTCAAACCTGGGTCCTTGCGCATTGTAGCATGTGTGCTCAACCAAGTGCACTACCACCTGGTCCCAATTTTAAGTTTTCTATTGTTATTAGGTCATATGGTTGTTATATTTTGAATTTCTTTCCAATGACACACAATTTCTGATACAGACTGCTCCAATTTACATTTTCACTAACACTGCACATAGGTAAATTCATCTCACTATGGTTTTGATTTGCATTTCCCCAGTGATTTTATTTTCATTTACCTGATGGCCATCTATAAGTTTTTTCTGGAAAATAGTCTATTCAGATCTTTTGCTTATTTTTTATATTTATTTATTTATTTATTTATTCACTCACTTTTGTTGCCCTTGTTGTTTTATTGTTGTCATTATTATTGATGTCGTTGTCATTGGATAAGACAGAGAGAAATGGAGAGAGGTGGGGAAGACAGAGGGGGGAGAGAAAGATAGACACCTACAGACCTGCTTCACTGCTTGCGAAGTGACTCCCCTGCAGGTAGAGAGCCAGGTGCTCAAACTGGGATCCTTAGCTGGTCCTTGCACTTTTTGCCACGTGCACTTAACCCACTGTGCTACCGCCCGACTCCCTGCTTATTTTTTAAATCTGAAGTATTTTAAATCTGAAGTATTTAGTTATTGATTGGTATAAGTTCACATATACCAATTCTATTGATATGATACCAGATATAATGTTACTTACAATTTTCCCATTCAGTTTATTATTATTATTATTATTTTTAATTTTTTATTTAAGAAAGGATTAGTGAACAAAAGCATAAGGTAGGAGGGGTACAACTCCACACACTTCCCACCACCCAATCCCCATAACCCACCCTCTCCCATGATAGCCTTCCCATTCTCTAGCCCTCTGTTAATGGTTTCCTTTGCTATGCAGTGTATTAGTTTGATGTAATCCTTTTCATTTATTTTGGCTTTTGTTGCCAGATTGAAAAAATTATCACCAAAATAGATTTCAAAGAGATTATTATTTTTTCTTCTAAGAGACTCATATTTTCAGGTATTAGGCCTCTAGTTTTGAGTAATTTTTGTATTGATATAATAAGGTAATGACTCAGTTCTATTATATTCTTTTGCATCTGATTGTCCACTTTTCACTACATCATTTATTGAAGAAACCATCTTTTCCCTACTGCATATTATTGGCTCATTTGTGGTAAATTAATTTACCACATATGTGTGGGTTTATTTCTGGACTCTATTCTGTTTCATTGGCCTGTATGCCTGTTTTTTATGCCAGTATCATACTGTTTTAATTAGATTATTAATATAGTTTGAAATAAGAAATTGGAAAGACTCCAACTTTGTGTTTTTTTTCCTCAAGTTTGCTGGGTATTTCTTACAGTTCCATATAAATGTTGTTTATTCTGCTCTGTGAAAAATACCAGTGTTGAAGGGAAGTATATAGACTGTGCAGATTGCTTTTAGGTAGGATTTCCTAACAACATTCCTTCATGAAGAGCATGATATATTTTGCCATGTGTATGTGATTTCTATTTCTTTAACAATGTCTTAGAATTTTCAGTGTATTGGTATCTGACCTCCTTGATTACAATTATTCATGTATATTTTATTCTTTTTAATGCAAGTTTCAATGGCACTGTTTTCTTTTTCTTTCTGAATATTTAATAGTAGATTTCTGGGGCCGAGTGGTGGTGCACCTGGTTGAGTGCACATATTACAGTGCGCAAGGACCTAGGTTCGTGCCCCCAGTCCCTACCTGCAGGGGGAAAGCTTTGCAAATGGTGAAGCAGTGTTGCAGGTGTCTCTCTTGTCTCTCACCCTCTCTATGCCTCCCTTCCCTCTTGATTTCTGACTGTTTCTATCCAATAAATAAATAATTTTAAAAAATAGTAGATTTCTACATACTGATTTGGAAACTTGAAACTGGACTCATTATTTCACTTATTATAAGTGTGTGTGTGATTGTTAGCATGTCCTATATATAACAATATCTGCAAATAACGACAGCTCTATTGCTTCCTTTTTAGACTGAATAACTTAATTCTTTTTCTTGCTTTATTGCTCTGCATTGAAATTTTGATATTATATTGAATAAAACTTGTAACAGTGTTCATCCTTGTCTTGTTCTGATTTTAGATGAAAAACTTTTGCATTTTGATCTTTTGTGTGATATAGTTGTGATCCTGTAGTGTTAAAGTACATTACCTCTTATACTCGGTTTGTTAAATTTTTATCCCAAGTGGGTGTTGAAATTTGTCTTTTTTCCTGCCTCTATTAAGATCATATGACCTCCACATTGCATTTCTTGAATGTGCTATCTCACATTTATTGTGTTGAACTATCCTTGTATCCCTGGAATAAATCCTACTTGGTCATAATGTATATTGGCAGTCATCAGGACTACTTTCAAGACCCTTTAATTTTTCTATGAGGTAACTAAAATACCTGCATGGTTAGTGATCAGCAGATTATTGACTCAAAAATTAATATTCCAGCTCAGATATCTTCCTTTTTAATGCCTTTTTAAAAACACTTTTTTAAAATGTATTTTTATTAATTTATTCTGGATAGAGACAGAATTTGAGAGGAGAGAAAAAGGCAGGGAAAGAGAGACACTTTCACACCTGCCTCAGCACTTGTGAAGCTTCCCCGCTGCAGGTAGGGACTGGGAGCTTAAACCCAGGTCCTTGTGCATTGTAGCATGTACACTAAACCAGGTGTGACACCACATAGGTACTAGATCCATTAATCTACATACTTATTCTGTTAATCTGTCTGAGGAGGTGGTTCAGTGGTAGAGCATAAATTCACATATGTGAAGCCCCCATTGTAACCCTCAATAATGCATATACTGGAGCAGTGCAAATACAAACATAATCTTTGTTTTCTCTCCCAACTATTCACATTGTAGATGAGCAGTTTCTTCCTAAAACAAAAATGGTCCTGGTTGCATCCTGCCTGTCGGAAATGCCTTTTGCTGCTAAAATAAATGCATCATTTCTCAGTAGTATGACCTATAAGAACCTACATGAAATGGCCATGAACAGCTTCTCCATATATATATACATCACCAGGTGCTTCCATTACACCCTCTTCTTGTCACTTCTGTCCTTAACCTGAGATCTCCCACAGTCAGCCACGTGTGCACTGCCCATCTAGCTCATCCTGTGAAATGTTACCCACAGCCCAGCTCAATCATAGGTTTATTCCAAAGGATTGTTACAGACTCTGGTTTGTAGCATTTTTCACAAATGCATTTATGATAACCCTGAGATTATTTCATTATTGTTCATCCCCCCTGTTATATCATGAATCACAACAGAAACTGGATTTGGTCTCTTGGCATATCTTTAGATATTGGCCCTAATTCTTGTTACTTGGTATTCAGTATATACTTGTAAAATGATGAATAATAAGACACATTTAAAATTGTCTTGAAAGTGTTTGTTAAGCACCAATATGTTCTGTGTGTCAAAGACTGACTTTTTTTTTTTTTTTTTAGTTTCCAGGTCTAAATGAGAGCATACATTGCCTGACTTATCTCATTTCCTGTAATGCCCTTTAAAATTTTTTATGTTTATTTATTTGCCCTTTTGTTGCCCTTGTTGTTTTTTATTGTTATTGTAGTTATTATTGTTGTTGTTATTGATGTCATTGTTGATAGATAGGACAGAAAGAAATAGAGAGAGGAGGGGAAGACAGAGAGGGGGAGAGAAAGATAAGACACTTGCAGACCTGCTTCACCACCTGTGACGCAATTCCCCTGCAAGTGGGGAGCCCAGCGCTAGAACCAGGATCCTTACGCTGGTCCTTGTGCTTTGCGCCACGTGCGCTTAACCCGCGGTGCTATCGCCTGCACCTGAACTTTAAGTTCTAGGTAGGTTCTGGGGATGTCATATACAGCTTGGTGTGTTGATTTAATAATCCGGTGTTGTAAATTTGACAGTTTCTTAGAATACACCTTCAGAGTTATTATTCCAAGGGAAATAAATTACTTTAGTGACCTTTTTTTGCCTAGATCATCAAATTACTATGTCTCACACCTTGAAAAATATAGTGTTACATGTCAATTATATCTAAATAATCTGGGGGAGTATTAGGCTACTTTGTAAAATCTCCCATTAGTAACTTTAAAAAATTCAAATTTATTTAGACTGTGGAGATGGCTGAGTAGTAGAGCACCTTCCTTGAATGTGAGAGGGTTTAATCCTTAGTACTGCAGACAAATAAGAAAGACAAAGCATCAAACATGGCATGCTGGTGTCCTAGTCAGTCAGTCAGTCTCTGTCTCTGTCTATGTGTGTCTCTCTCTCCCCTTAAAAAAATTTAGAGGAGCAAGAGTCACAGGGAGCAGCATGTTAAAGCACCAACTTCCAATTTGCATGTTTAAGACCCATATGAACATGAAGTCACATGCTCAATTCCTGACACCACCTATACCAGAAATGAACATTTTTCTGCTCAGCTCTTTCTCACTCTCTCTTATAATGAATAAATCTTTTCATTTGAAAGAATACATATATGTATATGCATATATATATATGTAAATATGAATCCAAATTACTGAGCTGGGCCTCTACCACAAGATTTGGTGTCATTGTGTCTTTCCCTCTCTCCCCTCCATCTATCTCTCTTTCTTCTCTCTGTGTAACTGAAAAAATTTACCCTGGAATAATGAAATTCCAATGATGACCAAAAGATAAAAATTTAAAGATCTGTGTTTAAAATTGTCCAAGTTGATCTACATGGGATGATATAATAAAGTCACCAACCAGTATTCCATCAAAGCTGGGTCTTATAGAACTTGAGCAGTGAGTGCTGGGCACCCACAGGATGGACAGAACTATATCTGCTATTAACAAATATCACAATATGTGACCAATAGTCTTTGCATTTATATAAAATAATGTGATTGTTTCTTAAAGAATTAGTCAGCATGGCTTCAGTTTAGTGTTACAATACTGTGACAAGTAGTGATACCAAGCATCACTTAGATGTGAGCAAGTACCCAGATGGCATTAAATCCTCTAAGGTCTTGGAGGCCGGCAGACCTTACTTCCCTGCCAATAGTAACACTCCCAGTGTCAGGCTATGGATTGTTATGAGCTGAACTGTGTTAATTCCATAGTTCACATGCCCAGGTCCCAATGTTCCAGTAATCTAGATTGTGAACATGTTTGGAGATTACAGGAGGTAATCAAGCTGAATTGAGATCTCTGCTTCATAATGGGTGACCTTCTGAGAAAGTGAGATTAGGACACAGATACATACCAGAAGGAAGACCAGAAAATACTGCAGGGAGAAGAAACCCATCACCCACCCTCAGGAGAAAACTGGTATGGCTGAAGCCTTGTTCTCTGTCTTCTAGAACTATGAAATAACAATGCATCTTGTGCAAGAACACATCCTCCCCAGTAAAGGAATATACCTGCCAGAAAGATCTGGGATAGGCTGATTCCACAAAGGCCTAGGCACACACCAGTGATGTCATTTCCAGTGACATTTCACACTGACTTCCAGGCACTCCAGCCTTGGTGTCAGTTTCAAATGCATCCTTCAGTTGTTGTTTTTTTGATAAGTAGTCATTTTATTTATCTTTCTTCACTGCATGATTATATCATTTTTCCCTAGTTGCAACACCTAACACAACAGACTATCATAATAAACTTTGTTTCTTATTTTCAAATAGTGGGAAATTGACTTAGAAAGCACATCTGAGGGATATATATATATTATTACTAATAATATATATTATTTATATATTATATATTTATATATTATATTATATATTATAATATATAATATTATATATATTATATATTATAATATATTTTATATATATATTATATATTTTAGCAGCAAAAGGCATTTCCGGGTGCATTGGATCGACCTTCCCGTGGTGCATCCCGTGAGTACCCATTCATTGGGGAAACTGACGATCCTTCCTAGCCGACTGAATCCACATGGATCCCAGTCACTTTCAAAGCCAGCAACAAGCAGCTCCTGACAGCTTTCAAGCTGTTGGTCCTGCTCTTCAAGTCCTCCAACTTAATGTTGAGGGGCTGTCCTTTGGCAAACGCGTTCTTATTGGTCAATTGGTGATACAGCATCAGGCAGATGTTATTTGCCTACAAGAAACACATATAGCAGTTGATGAAGCTGCTCGATTCACCACCAGTGGATTCGATTTCATATGCTATAATCTCCATCCTAAACACGGCCGAGCCATCTATGCCAAATCGTGCCTTGCGGACGTTTACCATATGGCCTCTTCGACCTTCTACGACTCCATTACTATTGGAACTATTCAGCTCCTCAACGTATATAAGCCTCCCAGTGCCTCATGGGATAATGAGGTCCTGCCTTGCCTGAATCACCCAGCCGTTTACCTTGGAGACTTTAATAGTCATCACCAAGACTGGGGATATTCCTCCACTCGTGCTGACGGCTCTATCTTAGCCGACTGGGCTTCAGCGAATGACCTCTCCCTATTGTACCATCCCAAACAGCCAGGCTCTTTTCACAGTGCTAGATGGAATAAAGACTCGTCACCCGACCTGTGCTGGATTAGCACAGTCAACGGCCAAGCCTTTCCCGCTACGAGACAAGTTCTCAAGATCTTCCCGCACAGTCATCACCACCCAGCTATCATCCACATTGGTCTCCAGCTCCCACTGATTCTGTGCTCGGAGAAACTAAGATGGAACTTTCGGAAAGCAAACTGGCGTCTGTTCAGTGATCTTACCAACAAATCTATTCCTGCAATTCAATTAACTCTATCCCCTCTGAAGATTCCTACAGGCGCTTCCGCCAAGCCATCTTCAAAGCAGCTTCCCAAGCCATTCCTCGTGGGAGACGTGCTAACTATATGCCTTGTCTTGATGCTGAATGCAAGCAACTACTAGAGCAGTATGATGAGTCGGGCGACCCAGATGTGGCTGATCATCTCATTGCCTCCCTGGATGCAGCACGCCAAGCCCGCTGGCAACAACTCATAGAAAGTCTGAACTTCACCCACTCAAGTAGGAAGGCTTGGAAGCTTCTTCACAGTCTGGGTGCCGGTAGCCAACCCCCTCCCGTCTCCCATCCTCCCCTATCTCCAAACTCAGTGGCCAGTCACCTAACTCAAGTTGGACGTGCTAAGATCGACCCAGTCTGGAAAAGAGAAATTTCCCATGAGTGGTCATCCCACTTCAATTTATCTTGTCCATCTCCAAAACTCTCTCCCTTTACACTGTCTGAACTGGAAGACTCTTTGAAGATGGTTAAGCCGGGAACAGCTGCTGGCTATGATAACATCACCCCAGAACTCATTCTTAACTTGGGCCCCGCGGCAAAGAAGTGGCTCACTTCATTCCTGTCCCACATCTTGGAATCTGAATCTATGCCCAAAATTTGGCATCGTGCGAAGATAATAGCAGTTTTGAAACCAAAGAAAGACCCAACACTGGCCGTCAGCTATAGACCAATTTCTCTCCTCTCCGTGTGTTACAAACTCCTTGAGAGGCTGCTTCTGTCACGTATTTCTCCTCTTACAGAGAAATTCCTATCACCCGCCCAAGCTGGTTTTCGCCCAGGAAGATCTACCTGCGAACAAGCCCTGGCCCTCTCAACTTACATTGAAAATGGATTCCAGAAGAATTTAAAGATGGGTGCTGTCTTTGTTGATCTCACAGCAGCCTATGACATGGTCTGGCACCGTGGTCTCCTAGTCAAGATCTCAAGATGCCTGCCTCCATGGGTGGCCAACACTATATCGTTTCTTCTCCAAAACAGAAGATTCCGGGTGCATCTGGGTGACAATTCTAGCAGATGGAGACTTGTCTCAAGTGGCCTCCCCCAGGGCTCTGTTCTGGCTCCTACGCTATTTAATATTTACATCAATTACCTCCTAGAAACCTCTTCAAGGAAGTTCATCTACGCCGATGACATCTGCTGTACAACTCAGGCATCCAAGTTCGACATCCTTGAGGAAACTCTCACGAAACACATGTCTCTGATATCTGATTACTGTAAAAAATGGCGACTAATCCCTAGCACTGCAAAAAACGGTATCATCTGTTTTCCATCTACACCATGCCTCGGCCTCCCGTGAGCTTAATGTGCAGCTTGGCGATACGAGAATCCGGCATGAAGCCCAGCCAGTCTATCTTGGCGTTATTCTCGATCGCACTCTATCATTTCACGAACATCTCATAAAAACTGCAGCAAAGGTGGGCGCGAGGAATAACATCATTGCAAGACTGGCCAGCTACTCATGGGGCGTGAGCACTTCCACACTACGATCATCATCTCTGGCATTATGCTATTCCACTGCAGAATACTGTGCCCCAGTATGGTTCCGTAGCCCCCATGTCCACTTGGTCGATTCCAAATTATATTCCTCCATGAGGATAATTTCTGGAACCATCCGTTCCACCCCGGTTCCATGGCTGCCAGTTCTTAGCAACATCGCCCCGCCAGATATTCGTCGGGATGCGGCATCATCTAAGTTCATTTCCCACGTCTACGCTCGACCGGACCTGCCAATATACGCGGATATCTTCGCCCACCCTGTCCAACGCTTGACGTCTCGTCACCCAATCTGGTCCCCTATGCCTACACTGAACTTCTCTGTTCCAGACTCTTGGAAACAGAGTTGGCAGTCAGCTGCAGTAAAGAACAAGCACCTCATCACAGACCCCTGCAAGCGTCAACCCGGCTTTGACCTAGCACGTTATGATTGGGCCCTCCTCAATTGCTATCGAACAGGCAGGCCATGGCCAGTGCGCCGCTATGTTCCATCGCTGGGGAGCCAGAGACAACCCGAACTGCCCCTGTGGCTACAGACAGACTATGACCCACATAGTCAACGACTGCCACCTCTCCAGATTCAAAGGAGGTCTCGAAACTTTACATCAGGCTCAACCTGACACTGTTGACTGGCTACGGAAGAAAGGCAAATGCTAGAAGAAGAACTAATATATATATAATATATATAATATATATTAGTAATATATATATATTACTAATCAAACAAAGTTAAGTTAAGATGTGCTTTTGAAGCAAGACATGAACCTGAACTGTGTTGGATTAGCCAGGATTTCCAGGGAAACACAGTTAACAGAACTAAGGATTATAAGACTACAGGATTATATTGATAATTTAAATAATTGGCTTACAGGGAGCCTGGCACTGATATACTCAGTTAAGTGCACATAGTACTAAGGGAAAGGGCCCACACTGCAATCTAGGTTTGAGTCCCTGCTCCCCGCCTGCAGAGGGGACACTTCATAAGCGGTGAAGAATGTCTGCAAGTGTCAATCTTTCTCTCTCCTCCTCTTCCCTCAATTTCTCTCTGTCTTACCCAATTAAAAAAAATTAATAAAAATGTCTGCCAGGCGCAGTGAATTTGTAGTGCTGGCACCAAGACCCAGTGACAACCCTGGAGGCAAAAAAAAAAAAAAAAGAGAGAGAGAGATACGTGTGTGTAAGTTTTCTTAAGTCCAAAACCTACAGTGGAGGCCAGCAGGAAAAAAAAATTAGTTTCTAAGCAGAGGAAGATGTGGCAGGAGAGGAAAAGAAGAGCATTAACTATTGCTGTCAACACCATTGAAAAAAAAAAATCAATACCCCACTATTTCTGTCATGGTATATATCCTTGAAAAATTGTGTATGCATCAGTGCAATTGCCAGGTGATGGGGAAAAAACTAGCTTGCTAAGCTAGGGGAGGATGAAGCTCATGAGATTAGAAATGCCTAAACCAGCAGATAAGGAAACTGTGATTTCTTTGGTTGGAGGAGATTCATTCTGAAAGAGCACAAATGATAAACTAAAGAGGAGGGGGATAGTTAGTATTAAATCACCACTCTTTCTAACTCAAGAATAGGCACCATTTTGCCTACATCTGATAGCATTTTCTCACAATTCAGAGAAAATTCCACACATCCTAGAATTTCTATTAAGACTTTTAAATGATCCTGTCATCACTTCAAATATCATTTTTGATAACACTATCTTGGAGGTCCACTATGTTGTTTTCAAAATTGATCTGTGTCCCCAGGCCTTCAAATCTGATATCTGCCTTTAGCACCCGTCCCAGGGTGTATCTCCACATTTAGAAATGCCTGTCAGCCAGGACAGAAACAGTCATTTGGGATGAGAGTTCATGCTCCTTCAATATGTCTCAGAACCTCCTGTGGCTTAATATAGCTCTAGCCTCTGGCGCAGACATAGCCATGAGTACTGGTTGCAATCTCATTTCTGCCTGCTGTAGAAAAGACTCATCTCTATCATGAAAGGATATTCCTAACGTTTAAATAAGTTCTGTCTATGCACATTCATCCTGGAAGAACAGAGGAATGTTTACTTTGATCAAAGAACATGGTGTTGATAGAAAAGATAATGAATTGTAATATTTTCCATAATGACCATACAACCAAATTCATATACCTGCCTGGGAATCTACTAAATGCGTGTTCCCCTATCTGTCTATGTGAGAAAAGTATCTGTGAACATAGCTGGTCATCACAGTGGAAATATCTTCACTTAAATTCACTAAGGGATTTCAGAGTAGTGTTTTCCTTGCAGAACTCTTTAAAAAAAACTTTATTTATTTATTATTGGATAGAGACAGAGAAAAATTGAGATGGGAGAGGGAGATAGAGAGGTAGAGAGACAGAGAGACCCCCTACAGGCCTGCTTTACCACTCATGAAACTTCCTACCTACAGGTGGGTACCAAAGCTTGAACCCAGGTCCTTCTGCACCACAGTATGTGCACTTAACCAGGTGTGCCACAGCCTGCCCCCCCTCTCTCTTTTTTTTAAATTTGTGTTTACATTCACAGGCTGATACTTTGGGGGGGGGGTCACTTCATAAGTGGTGAAGCAGGTCTGCAGGTGTCTATCTTTCTCTCCCCTGTTCTCTCTTTCCCTCCTCTCTATATTTCTCACTGTCCTATCCAGCAACAGCAACAATAACAATAATGACAGCAATGACAACAACAACAAAACAGGAAAAAAATTGTTGCCAGGAACAATGGATTTGTAGTGCAGGCACCAAGACCCAGCAGTAACCCTAGAGACAAAAAAAAAACAAAAAAAAACTAAACTAAACTAAAACTCCACTGTAGTCAAATTATAAAAGAAGGTCGAAATGTAAATATCAATGTTTATGAAATGCCTTTAAAGGGAATAAGAAGGAAGCATATGAAATATTTAGATTTCAGAATTAAAGACATTTTATTTGGCATTTTTGTACCAAAGTTTATCTCCTCTTAATGATCTACTAGTTTGCATATTTTCTAAAATGCAAACATACCCAAACCAAGTTTATTGCAGGATGCCACTGTCTCAGGTACTGAATGTTTGATGGAGTTTGGAAAATCATTTAGCAAAATGTCAATCAGTTCGCCAAGATTTTACGACCAGATCTATTCCTACCACTTCTCCAAGTCTTTTCAGACAATTCTTCTCTTCTAGGGGTGTGATGGACCTATGTTTATAGTCACCTTCTCCATGACACCCCATCACCCAAGAACATCTTTGCATTCAGGTACTGAGGAGTTGTGCCAGGGTTTTCAGGAAGCCCTAGTCATGTTCCCAAAGTGAAACCCCAAATTGGCAAACAGCTGTGCAACAAAAGAAGAATGGATGAAAGTATACTGGATGATTTCATTTATAACTGGGTCTTAATATATGGGGAAAGGGAGGGAACAAGGGAGGGAACTGGACAAGATGTATCAAATTAAAAGACTCTGGGGAAGGGGGAAGGGATGAGATCGCCACTGTAAACTAAATTCACAAAAGAAAAAAACTGCAATATCCTACACTAATTTAACACCACTATGTTGCTTTAGAACTTCACCTGCCATCAGTTCTTGTATTAAAATATTGCACTTAAAAATTAAGTACATACATAGGTATTATCAGGAAACCCAAAGATATTTTGTGGGGAAAACACAGCACCTTTTAGTGCTGTTGACCTAAGCTGGCTCTGTTTTCAACTATTGAAAAACCCTTAACAATAGGTTCATGACCTTCTGCAAACTGACATCCCTCTCTGAAAGCAAACTTCAGAAAGAATTAACTTTACTAGCAATTTGGAGACAAGCCACAGATTTGTACCTGTTCTGCGAAAGGTCTTTGAGATCAGTGACAATAAAGGTTGATCATAAAGCATAAATTACTTATAAGGTTTAACAAAAATGTATATTGTTATGATTAAAGTTCACTTCATGCTTCTGTGCCACAATCTTGCTCTATATAAGCTGTAGCAAAATCCAGTAAAGTGCTTTCAATCCTAGAGACTGTTGGTCCTCCACTGACATTTCATGTTCATTCCTTGTGTCTCCTCCCTCATTAGGCCATCAGGACCAGAAACAGAACAACCCAATAATATTTCACATAAATTTGGTTTCAGACAGGAAGCCAAGTAATCCCCTAAATACCAGCACTGAGTCAGAAAAAAAAACAAAACTCACGTATAGTGAGGTTAGTATCTGTTAAAAGTTGTTCTTTAGCTCTATTAAGTCTTTACAGGGGCTATTTTCATTGATGTTTTATAGAAATTATTGTTCAGATTGTTAAAAGCTGACAAATGTATCACCAAATAGGAAACAGGAATATAAAAGGGCTCATTTAGTGAAAATGACTTTGTTATTATTTTTTTAATCATTTATTTGTGAATGAAGAGAGAAGAGGAGGAGAGAGACAGAACCAGAGTAGCACTTGCTATTTGCAATGCTGGGAATCAAACTCAGGACCTCATAGTGGACAGTCCAAAATATTATCTACCATGCCACCCCTGAGTTATGAAATAACATTGGATAATAGTATACATTTTTTTATTTGAAAAATTAAGTAGCCAGAGAGGTAGTGTAGTATGTAGATCTCAGGACTGACAATAAGTTTCTGAGTTCAATCCCTATTACCACATATGCTGGAGTGATGCTCTGACTTTCTCATATTAATAATTCTTAAAATCATTAAATGTCAGGGATATTGCTGGTGTTTGGTATCTGCATAATAAAGCCACTGCCCCCCTTTTTTCTCTTCTTTTTTTCTTTCAATAGGACAGAGAAACTGAGAGGGTGGGGGAAATAGAGAGGGAGGGAGAGAGGTAGGGAGCACACATTAGAGAGCTACAGCACTGCTTAACCTCTCCTGAAGCTTCCTGCCAGTAGCTGGGTTGATGGCTTTCAACCCAGGATCTTACACATGGTAATATGTGTGCTTAACTGGATAAGCCACAGCCCAACCCCAGTGTCTGTTTATAAGATAAAAAAATAAACTAAAATAAGAGCAACAATGATTGTCTTTCTACTAGAAAGTCGGTTTTGAAAATATCAAAAGGTTCAAATACCAAATTGATAATTCTCAATAGTCATCATATTGAATTGGTAACTGAAACTTTAATATAAACATAGAACTCAAGCATAAGTCTCCCAATTATTGATTGTCAGTTACTAAAATATGAATTATCTTATTTGAAGGAATACTCAAATCCTATTCGTATTACTTACACACTATGGATTTTCTTCTGCAAATACATGTCTCTGCTTTTATCTGTAATATAGACTTTTGTTTTGTTTTTTTAATTATTGCTATTCTCAGTATTAGCAGGAAGGATATTTTGAAGATGGGTCAGAGGGAAAATTAAACAGGATTCTATTCCAGATAGTAGAAGCCTATACTGTTTCAGTCCTGTTTTCCTTTCCTCTTGAAACAGAATCATGACCTGAAGTGTTTGAAGGTCTTTGAATCTCAATTTTCTTGGCAGTACTTGAAATCATTGTCTCTGCACACTTATATTGTGATAGTCGCTGCTTTTTCCTTTAATCTTAACATGCTTTTAAATTAGTAATATGGAATTTAAAAGTAGTTAAGATATAAAAGATGATATTATGCAAGAAAGAAACATGGCTACATATTTAAAGTAACAAAATGCTATCTTTCACAATGGCGATTTGTTATCTAAACACTTAGAAAAGAAGTATGTTTTAAGTGGTCCAGGAGGTGGCGCAGTGGATAGTGTTGGACTCTCAAGCATAAGGTCCTGAGTTCAATCCTTGGGAACACATGTACTAGAGTGATGATGTCTGGTTCTTCCTCTCTCTCCTCTTGTCGGGCATTAAACCAGCCACACACACACACACACACACACACACACACACACACACACACACACACACACACACACCATTGATCTATCTTTTTTCTATCTCGAGACCTGCGCTACTTGCAGGGTAACATTAATCCCACCGGCTAAAAACATCGCAACAGTTGCTAAGGAAGTTGTACCTTCCCAGCATGCCTTTTTCCTTTTTATCCACTCCCTTTCCTAGCCATTTCCGTTTCTGACTTGCCACTTCTGGTTTTATCCTATAAAAGCCACTTCTGTTTCTGGTTTCTCTCTCTTCTGCATCCCGACCTAGAGGAGGTCAGGCATGCAGACCAGGGACTGGGAGCCAGCCATTGCGGTTTTTGGCTCCATGTGGCTTAACCCGCTGCACTCACGCCCAACTCTGGGCCTCCCGCATGAATAAAGATTTGTATTACTACTGCCACGAGCTTGGTTCCTGGATCATTTCTCCTGCCCGTGATGCTAGACCGGAATCCTCCTATCCCTCACATTAATAAATAAAAAAATTAAAAAAGAAGTATATTTTAAAATAATTCAATTGAGAAAATGTAAGCAAAAAAGGCCAAATAACTATTGTTAAAGGAGCTTTATAGTACAAAATTGAATGTACAAAATTATTATAGTACAAAATTTTGATATAAGATTCAGAGGAACATAATGACGGCTCAGTGACAACTGGCAAGGAAGAAAATGAAACTCAGACCAAGTTTCAGTTGAGACTAGCACCTGTGGATCTTTTGACTAGCTTCATGTAACTACATTTGCATTCAATTTTTGTGATTTTCAGATGCTGGTTCATATATTATCCTGAAGGATTATGACTTGTCTATGCAGGGGAGTGTAAACTGTCATCCCTATGCCCAAATGTCTCTTTGGACAGAGGTTAATTTCATGAGAAGAATATTAGAAGAACAGAAATGACCTTCCAGACTACAATCTCCCTTAGGGAGCATCTGATTAGTAGAGAAGATGAAACTTAAGTCTACATGTCTTTGCCTTCCTCCCCCCTCTGCCCTGTATGGGTAAAACCTTCCTTCTGGATGCTTCTACTTCTTGCCAATGTCCTTTGCTTAATGATATATCTAAAAATGGTATCAACATTAGAGGTGGCATAATGACTAGAGCATTGGACTTGAAAAGCATAAAGTTGGGGTCTAAAAACGCCAAGGTAGCTAGCTTCCCTGGATAGTGTGCCTGCTTTGTCACGTCCACGATTCAGGTTTGAACCTGGCCTCCACAGAACTGGCAGAAGTTTTGGTGTTGTGGTATCTCTACTTTTTTCTGTTTCTTTTTTCAGACAAATATATTAGTAATTTCATTGGTGGGACTAATGGTTTATAATAAAGCTGATGACACATGGGTAAAATTTCTTATTTCCCCATGACAGGTATCTGCAAAACACTCTCACCCTCAGGTTAGATTCCTTTCACCATCATACACCAGGATCCTGAAAATCAAGCCCCGAATTCTGATATCCTGGTGATGATAAGGAATGAAAGAGGGGGGAAGGGGAGAAAGGAGGATGTCTAGAGCCACACTGGGAGTTGATCAAAATGGCCGGGTTTGAGCCTTACACACAGGAGGTATATGTGTTAGTCATAAATTTCTCTTTTACTTTCTATTATCAATCTGCCTCCTGCTTGCTTGTTTGTCTAATCTCTGATGAACTCAGATGGAGATATGATGGTGTCTTTCCACCCTGACACCTAATTTCACATAACACAGTTTCCATACATGGTACACTTGTTCATGACAAAGTGCTAGCATCCTGATAATTAGCACAAAGAGCGACGAAGAAAGTCACCAATTACTTGGATATGACAACATGAATTTATTGAACCTAATGAAATGTGCAAAATATCTTAACTGAAACTATGACAGGTATTTGTGTTTCACCATTTCCATATTACTCAGAAACATGATTTTAATTGAAAAGAAGTTGATAAACTAGATAATATAGTAGCAATTAGAGCAGCTTCTCTGAAATATCATAGGTAGTCTATCCCATCATTAGTTGTGAGTCAAAAGACTCAAGGTTATTAAGGTTTGCACTACCAATCCGAGAACATTATTTCGAAACCTATTTATCCTCTTCATTGTCAGTGCGTCAGCATTCTAAGTACCTTTTGTCAGTCGAGATTTTGATTTGTCATGGGTTCACGTTGAAGAAAACCCATAAGCTGTGCAATGAAAGCAGCGAATAAAAAGGGAGATATTTATGGAATTCTACCACTGAAGTGAGTCCAAGGAGGATTCAGGTACCATTTTCTTCCAACCCATTGCTTGAAATTAATTTTTAAAATATCATCACTGTGAGTTTTCATGTCTTAATATTGTATTAGCCAGGAATCCCCGGGACTTTTCCTGATGGAATTCTAATATAGCTTTGGTCACAGTTAGGGCAGCTCTAGGAACCATTTGTCTGCAGCATGAAGACAAGCTGGTAAGAGCTGGAACTAGTTTTAGAAGGGGACAGATGGAGCCACTGCAACACAGCATGCTGCACCACCCCAGGTCAGTCCCCCAGAGGAACAGAAATAATTCACAGCCATTCTCTTTTCAGAACTTTGTATGGATTTAACTTTCCCCATACTTGAGTGAGAAAGCTGTCACCTGTCAGTGTGTAGTCCCCAGAGAAATTGCTTTTTATTTTCTGCTTTGTAAAAGCCTTTGTCTAATAGTATTTTGAATTGCATTTAGTGTTCAATAACTTCCTTCTGGATGGGTCTGTGGCTGGAGGTCTGGTTACATTTCCAGCTTCTGTGAGGCTGACAGCCAGGGATTCTGTATGAGGGAAACAACTACCTGTTTGTGGACAAGTCTGTAAACTCTCCCTAGAGAAAGCTTTGGAGCAGTTTTATGGAGAAAGGAAGGGTGCAGATTTTAAGAATCTCAAGGAAGACCTTCCTAAGCAACCCACAGAAATGACAATTGCAGGTCCCCCCATATTACTTTTCAGTTAGCATGTATATTGACATGTATGTCTAGTCATCCTGAGACTCCACACTTTAAAATCATTATATCTGAATAAACACAAAAGGTAGCAGAATTTGGAGGATCTTTTACACTTGGTTATCTCATTCTGCTGTGAATATAAATTGCTATGTGCTCTAGTAGCAGCTCAGGGAGAGAATTAAGTTATTATTTCCCATCAAAGTTGGGTGCCGTCTGCTATGCCTCTATGGATACTGATTCTTCCACTTGCCTTCTTCTAGTGTGGAGCTCCATGAAGTAGAACAGGTATTACAGTCTCTTCAACAATGTGGTTACCACTTCACAGAGCTCCGACTGGTCAAGGGAATTATGTTTGACCCTTGAACATACAAGGATAGAGACATTGACCCTAGTACATTATGAAAATAACTTATCATGTTCCCAAAACTTGCTAATTGTCTTTTTGGTATCAAAGATGTCTGAGTTCAGGATACCCCCCATATCAAAATCCATAAATGCTCAGATCCCTTCTACTTGACCCTCAGTGTCAGTCACCCATCTTCTGATTTATAAACTCTGAATGTAGAAGCTGCAGATAGAATTAGGAAGTTTGGACCTGTGTGTTCAAAGGTAAACCAATGTGAAAAGAACCATAGAACAATGTGCCATGAAGCTGAAAGGGCAATGTGAAAAAGTGGAGACTTGGGAAGACCTACTTCAATGTGGAGGCAGGAAAGAGTTCTGGGGAAAGCTCCCTATGAGTCAGGCTGAGGTTGTCAGTCTCTGGTCAGTTCTTAGGTATGCAGAGAGAAGGTTACCCAGCCAGGAGACCTGTGCTCACTCACTAAGCACCATGCTCTCTATCTTCAGCCTCCTCTGCTCACTTGTATTCCCCTACTCAAGATTCGACCTCAAACCAGTCTTCTTTTTTATTAGGAAGTAAAACAGTGAACTCTGTTAATACATGGAATCAGGTGAAAACTTAGAAATTAGAGACCTTGCACAAGGATCCAGGTTTAAGCCCTGCTCCCTACCTTCCGGGGGTTGGGGTGGGGCTTCACAAGCAGTGAAGCAGGGCTACAGATGCCTCTCTTTACCTTTCACCCCTACCACCTCAGTTTCTCTCTGGCTCTAAGTGAATCAATAAATATAATATAAAAAAATTAGAAACCTTCCTCATTTAATTGCAGAGTACTTTTCCACGGAGTATATGAGTATATACCCCACTTTTTTTTTTCCTTTTGCCTCCAGTCGCTGGGGCTCATTGCCGGCACTAAGAATCCATCGCTTCTGGTGGCCATTTTTTCCTTTCTTATTAGATATGAGAGAGAGAGAAACAGAGAGAGGATGGGGAGATAGATATACAGAGAGAGAGAGAGATAGAGAGAGAGATATGTATATGACACCTGCAGAGCCTCTTCACTGCTCCTGAAGTGTTCCCACTGCAGGTGGGAAACAGAGGCTTGAACCTGGGTCCATGCACGTATCCTTTTGCATAGCACTATGTATGCTTCACTGGGTGCACTACCAGCCAGCTCCTATAACCCACAATTCTTTATCTAGTCACTTGTTGAAGGGCATATGGCCTACTTCCTCCTCTTGCCTATTGTGAATAATGCAGCTATGAACATAGGGGTGCATATGTCTTTTTACATATGCGTCCTCATGTCCTTTGGATAGGCAACTAAAAGTGACATTACTGTGTCAAAATTGATGGAATTGTAAGTGATTATGCTTAGTGAAGTAAGGAGATGAAAGACAACTATCAAATTAGTGGGTTGCTGGAAAAGTCATGACACATTTTTTATACAGAAAAACATAGGAAAATACATCATGGATTTTATAACGACATGGTATTTTGCTCATATGTAGACTATAGAGACTTGAAATATAGTAACTTGCCAAGAAAAAAAATAGCCAGCCTGTCTCTAAGACTTAAGAGAACTATGATGACTATTACTGGGGGTAGAGAGGGTCAGTCAGGGCACAGAAATTTGGTAGTATGTGTGGTGTTGAACTATAACTCCATTATAAACTTGCAAACAACTATTAAAGTTGGGAGATATAAATGAGTATATGCTTCTCCATTTAGAGGTAAGGGTATAGACACAAAAGTTTGATATGTATAAAATCAACATGAATTCTCATTCCCAGAGAGATATGAAAACAAGTTATCTTGAAAAAAAAAAAACAGAGGGAGTCGGGCTGTAGCGCAGCGGGTTAAGCGCAGGTGGCGCAAAGCACAAGGACGGGCATAAGGATCCTGGTTCGAACCCCGGCTCCCCACCTGCAGGGGAGTCGCTTCACAGGCGGTGAAGCAGGTCTGCAGGTGTCTATCTTTCTTTCCTCCTCTCTGTCGTCCCCTCCTCTCTCCATTTCTCTCTGTCCTATCCAACAACGACAACAACAATAATAACTACAACAATAAAACATCAAGGGCAACAAAAGGGAATAAATAAATAAATAAAATAAATATTTTTTTAAAAAAAGAAAAAAACCCAGAAATTATGAGCCAAATTTTTGTTACATCAACTTTTTTTCTCTTGTTTTAAATTTCTTTATTGAGGGATAATGGTTTTTAGTCCACAGTAAAATACAATAGTTTGTACATGTGTAACATTTCTCAGTATACACTTAACAATTCAGTCTCCACTAGGTCATCCTCTGCCATCATGTTCCAAGATCTGAATCATCCCTCCCCCACCCCAGAGTTTTTTATTTTGGTGCAATACACCAACTCTAGTCCAAGTCTGCTTTGTGTTTTCCATTCTGTTCTTATTTTTCAACTTCTGTCTATGAGTGAGACCATCCTATATTCATCCTTCTTTTTCTGACTTGTATTTCTCATTAAACAGGATTCTTTCAATATGCCAGCTTTCTAAAAGAAGAAAGGCCTTAATGTTCTTTGTAGGTGTGTGCAAATAGATATCCATACCTTAGTGCTTTCTTTTAATTTTTTTTTATTTCTGTTTATGTATTGGATAGAGACAGTCAGAAATCGAGAGGGAAAGGGGTAACAGAGAGGAAGTGAGACAGAGAGACAACTAAAGCCCTGCTTCACCACTAGTGAAGCTTTCGCCCTGCAGGTGGGGACCAGTGGCTTGAACCCTAATCCTTGAGCATTGAAACATGTGCTGAACAAAGTGCACCACCACCCACCCCCACCATAGTGTTTTCTAAGGTGTTTGTTGTTGTTGTTGTCTTTGCTTTTTTGAGTGCTAAGGCCTCACACGATTTTACCATTCTTGGGCAGATTATTTTCATTACTTCAGAGAGAGACAGAGATAATGATGGAAAGACAATAAGGCGAAAGGCTGGGTGGTGGTACAGTATGTTAAGTGCACATGGCGCAAAGCACAAGGATGAGAGGCAAGGACCAGCAGAAGGATCCCTGTTCGAGCCCCCAGCTCCCCATTTACAGGGGGGTCGACCTGCTTCACAGGCGGTGAGGCCGGTCTGCAGGTATCAATCTTTCTCTCCCCCTCTCTGTCTTCCCCTCCTCTCTCGATTCTCTCTGTCCTATTCAACAACAATGAAAGCAATAACAACAACAATGATAAACAACAAGGGCAACAAAATGGAAAAAATAGCCTCCAGGAGCAGCGGATTTATAGTACAGGCACTGAGCCCCAGTGGTAATCCTGGAGGCAAAAAAAAAAAAGAAAAGAAAAGAAAAGAAAAGAAAAGAAAAGAAAAAAAGAGAGAGGGAGTCGGGCTGTAGCGCAGCGGGTTAAGTGCAGGTGGCGCAAAGCACAAGGACCGGCATAAGGATCCCGGTTCGATCCCCGGCTCCCCACCTGCAGGGGAGTCGCTTCACAGGCGGTGAAGCAGGTCTGCAGGTGTCTATCTTTCTCTCCTCCTCTCTGTCTTCCCCTCCTCTCTCCATTTCTCTCTGTCCTATCCAACAATGACAAAAACAATAATAACTACAACAATAAAACAACAAGGGCAACAAAAGGGAATAAATAAATAAAATAAATATTAAAAAAAAGAAAAAAAGAGAGAGAATAAGGCATAAGAACTTCCTTCTGAACCATAGTACTCCTGTGTGGTGCCAGGGCTTAAGCTTGGTGATATACATGATCAGGCATATGCCCTCTTTGATGGGCTATTTTCTGGCCTTCTCTTTTTTCTAAATTAATGTGTCTTTACATTTTTGCCAGGTTTCTTACTTAAGAAGTTGCCCAGTGATCAATTTTGGAAGCCCAATCACTCAAGTTCCTTGTCTTGGAGATAGCATATCTTACTAAAGATGCTACCAGGGGCTAGGTGGTGGCACACCTAGTTGTGTGCATGTATTATAATGTGGAAGGACCCAAGTCCCCGGTCCCCACCTTTAGGGGGAAAGCTTTGAGAGTGGCAAAGGGAAAGAGACAGGCTGGGAATATGGATCAACCTGTCAATGCCCATGTTCAGTGGGGAAGCAATTACAGAAGCCAGATCTTCCACCTTCTGCATCCCACAATGATCCTGGGTCTATACTCCCAGAGGGATAAAGAATAGGAAAGCTTCCAATGGAGTGGATGGGATATGGAACTCTGGTGGTGGGAATTGTGTGGAACTGTATCCCTCTTACCCTTTGGTCTTGTTAATATTTTCATTTTATAAATAAAAATTTTAAAAAATCTAAAAGAAATACTCTAGAAGATTTGTCCTCTATTATCATCCAATGAATCTTTCATAGAAGCCACTGGTTTTTCATTTATTCTATATGTATTTATTTACTAGCACGGCTCCTGTCTCATCTTCTTTTATTTCTTTTCTTTTTTTTTCAGCTTTACTATTGGGAAGTTAATAATGATTTTCAAAATTATACATTTTCAGGAATATAGTTTCACACGTATGTATGAATCTTTAAGTCATGGCACACAGCACAAAAGTTCTGTGTCCCCAACCCATAATAGTTCTCCTTTAGTGTTGGAGATGGTTAGTTACTAGCCTTTATTTAAAGTTTGTTTGCTTTAGTTATCTATATTCCACATATGAGAAAAATTATCCCAGTTATTTTCACGTCTTTAATTATTTCACAAAGCATGGTCACTTCTAGCTCCACCATTTTATGTCATTTTAAATTACAGAGTATTATCTCATTGAATATATATCCCATAACTTCTTTAGTCATCATCTTTTTTTTTTTAATTCTCTTTTAAACATTTATAGTCACAGCAAGAAGACTGACAATTCCCTGACCTCACTTCATGGATAGCCCAGCACAGGAATGGGTAGGACATTTGACTGCACAGATGAGGCAGATTAATGACCAGGGAGGACTCTCTGACTAGTGATATTAAGGCAAAGTTTTAGTGCCAATATATATTCAGATTGTGGAAAAATCACTTATGACAGAATAAATTCATATATAAAAGCCCTCGGTATATTGGCTCCTCACATGTGAGAAATATAAACTGTGACAGGGTAAGTAACCTTAAACAGGTAGCTTCTGGGGCAGAGACACAGGACAAAGCTCCAAGGATTTTGGAGACAAGAGCTACAGATTTGTTTCAACTTGCAGAACACTAGGAAGACCTAGGAAGATACCGAGTAGGGAAAGATGGATGCCATCTGTCCTAAAGTCTTTTCTGTCTTACAGGGACAGAGTTCAGGATAGTAAGAACAAAGGTCGGACCATAAATAAACATCTGGAAACAGCCGATGGAAAGACAATGAGCTGGCTAGAGTTAGAATAGATGAGGAGGGAGGTGGGAGACTGGGGAGAGGGGTGGTTTGCAAAGAAAGTCAGGTTTATTATCTAAAATTTGACCAGGAGGGAGAAGAACAGATAGCCAAGATAGCCAGGGTTTGGGAGACACTGAAAAAGATCAAGTTGAACTTCGTCTGACAGGATAGCTCGCTTGGATGATGTGTTGCTTTGCTATGTGTACGTTCTAGGCTCAAGCTCCATCCCCACCACATTGAAGTGCTATGTTTTGTTTTTTTTTTCCAGTCTCTTCCTCTGGCTCTTTCTCCCTCTGTGTCTCTTCAAATAAAAATCAAATTTATCTCTGTGCAAATGAGGTTTTTTTTTTTTAAAGATTTTATTTATTTATGAGAAAGATAAGAGGAGAGAGAAAGAACCAGATATCACTCTGACACATGTGCTGCCAGGGATGGAACTCGCGACCTCATGCTTGAGAGTCCAAAGCTTTATCACTGCACCACCTCCCGGACCACTTTTTTTTTTTTTTTTTTAATTTGTACTCCCAATACTGAAGCGGTTGGAACCTGACAATATGTTAACACCATTTTCTCAAAACTGAATATTCTGTAAGAATCCTAACATCCTTAATTAGAGAAGCATTGTAATTAAGTGAAAGCTGTGACAGGTGTTCCACACTGAAAATAAGCACATTGAGATGGGCCATAGAATTTCCATTGCATTATAATTCATTTCCCAAATAAACGCAGTGTCTTCTAGCCAGGGATGCCAAGTGTGGTATCCTGGTTAAACCTGGGTTGTCTTTGTAAATGTTAAGTGGCTTTCAATTAGGATGTTTCCAGGTATGCCATATGGGCTGTTAGCATGCTGGATAAGGTGTAATTAAACTCTTTGTGCTGTAACTTTTTGCTTAGTGACACATCAGCCATGAACGCACTGAATTGTAAAACCTTGCCAAGCACATTATTTTGTGTACTAAGATCCTGCAAACTAGACCTTCCCTTGCTGCCTTTGAAACTGTGCTTACTGTACTGCTCTCTTAGAGCAAACTGGAACAGTCACAGAACTCTAGTTTTGCAGTATATATGAGCAAGCAACTAGCGCTCCCAATTTCTGCAACAGGGTGTCTCTCAAATGGACAATTGATAAACAAGCCTTTACCTACTCAGTTCATGATTGTATGTTTGAGAAATACAGTGATGCTGACAACATAATGCCTGACAAAATTTTTACCAAGTCAATACATTGAATTTATCTGCCTCTCAGAAATGATGCTTTTTATTTGAAGAGGTTTTCATAGAATGATTAGCTCCATATGAATAGTTCATTTCATTGATACAATTGAATTTTTACCTAGACTTTGATTTAGCAGAAAATATTTCAGGAATACAACAGTTCTTTGAAGAAATCAACATGTCACAGAGGAATTACACATTAAATGTGACAGTGTGAAAGACCACACCTGTTTTAATAATGGTTTAATAAAAGGCATTTTCTTTCCCAACTAGATACATATGGACTCTAAAGATGCTTCTGGAATTTGTATGTTTTTAAAGTTATTCAGTTTTTAACCATTCATGATAGATAATGTCTACTTATATAGTGTCTTTGATTCCAACCATCATGGTTCAAATACAACTTTGGAAGAGTATATATAATTTAGGAAATTCAGCACTTAGACTGCTGAATTTGTGTAAGCAAGCATCACCAACTGAGGTTTATAAGTAGTAGAGATTTATTTCCCACATTTCTAGCTGAAGTTGAAGATCAGGGACCAGCATGGTTGGCTTTTATTGAGAGTCCAGTTCATGCTACAAGTGGTGAATTTTTCACTGTGTTTGCAAGTGCAGAAGAGGTTGAGTGTTCTTTTTTTTTTTGGGGGGGGGGTTGTTTCTGTAAGGACACCAGTTTCACTCTTGTAGTTCCCTCTTCATGGCCTATCAATCTATCACCCCTACCCCAATCAACTCAGCTCCCATCCTGGACAACACACACACACACACACACACACACACACACACACACACACACACACAACACACACACACACAACACACATACACACACACACACACACACACACAACACACACACACAACACACATACACACACACACAACACACACACACAACACACATACACAACACACATACACACACACACACACACACACATAATCATAGTATCATCATCAAGAGCAAGGTTGGGGAACAAAATCATTTGATCTGGTCCTGCCAAGGTAACTGGAGATTTTGCATATCAGCATTAAGTAATTTTTTTCTTCCTTTCTTTCTTTCTTTCTTCCTTCCTTCCTTCCTTCCTTCCTTCCTTCCTTCCTTCCTTCCTTCCTTCCTTCTTTCCTTCCTTCCTTCCTTCTTTCCTTCCTCCCTCCCTCCCTGCCTCCCTCCCTCCTTCCTTTCTTCCTTTCTTTTTCTTTTCTTTTTTTTTTTTTTCCACCAGGATCATCACTGGGATTTGATGCCTGCAAGATGAATCTACTGCTCTTGGTGGCCTTTATTTCTTTTCTTTTCTTTCTTTCTTTTTTCTTTTTATCTTTCTTTTTTATAGGACAAAGAGAAATGTGTTGGGGAGGAATAGAAAGGGAATGAGAAAGAAACTTGCAGACCTCTCTTAATATGGGGACCAGGGGCTTGAACCCAGACCCTTGTGTATGGTAACATGTGTGCTCAGACCACCATCTAGTCCCTAAGTACTATTATTTAAGCTGATAATTTTGCATAGCCCACACATTATGTTAATAAACAACCCAATGGCCCTTGGTCCTTGTTAAAAAGATTCCCCAGGCCTTACCTAGAGGACTATGGTTTCTACATACGGGAAAAAAAAAAAGAATTTCTACATATGAATAGGAAGGACACTTTTGAGTCCATAGCAAGAATGAAAGGCAAATTTACCCTTTGTAAAAAATTGTAATATTTTCAGGACTTGGGAAATAAAATAATGGTTATGTAGCAGACTTTCCTGCCTAAGGCTCTAAGTACCCAGGTTCAGTCTCCAGCGCCACCATAAACCAGAGCTGAACAGTAGTCTGGTCTCTCTTTGTGTATCATTATCTCTTTTTTTTTTCTTCTTTTCTTATTTTTCTTTTACCAGGTACATTATTGCCTGGCTCCAAGCTATACCAACTCTTTTAAAAAATATTTTCTATTTATTTATTTATTTATTTATTGGATAGAAACAGCCAGAAATTGAGAGGAAAGGGGTTGATAGAGAGGGAAAGAGACAGAGAAACACCTGCAGCCCTGCTTCACCACTTGTGAAGCTTTCCTCCTGCAGGTGGGGACCAGGGACTCAAACCTGGGTCCTTGCGCACTGTAGCATGTGCACTCAACCATGAACTCCACCACCTGGCCCCTGTATCATTCTCTTTGTATCTCTCTCATTTAAATATATTAATTAAAAAATCATAGTATCTTAAGAGTAAAAATAGCATTACAGGTTGGCGTCAGATACAGACTTTCTTGTACGATTTGCATTTCTGGTTTAGAGAGGACAGTGTTTTACTTTATTTATTATGTACTTATATATTTGCTTTGGTAGCTCTGGCACATAGCACAAGCATGATTTTATTAGAGCCAGGACATTTTAAATGTTATTTTCATTTTAGAGGGGAAAAGAGGAAGGCATTCTGTCTGTGGAGCTTCTCCCTTTGCTGTGGCACTCCCACAGAGCAGCAGAGGTCTGGTCATGGTAAGGTGTGCACCATAGCAAATTGTTGGGTAGTATGCCAGCTCCCCCTGGCTTCTGCTTAACCAAGCACCGGTATGCCTGTATAGGAATTGGTTTGATCCCATTCAAAGCGGTCTATTTACATAAATCACTTTTACATTTACATAAAGCACCACACTCCCTCCAGGGCATTAGTGGTTCAGTGGTAGAATTCTCGCCTGCCTGCTCCACCCCCTCTCCTTGTCACACCCTGATTTTCACCAGTCACTTTTCTCTCCACCCTCTCTACATCACATCCTGTTTACACCCTACTTGGAAAGTATATAAGAACAACATTGTTCGCTTTGGTAGTGGTAAGTTGAAGTTGTAGTGTTAGGTTTAGCTTAGCTTGGCTTAGATTGTGCTGCATCCTGCATGAATAAAGAGATACTGCGTACAACCCAGCCATGAGTCCCAGGTCGTCTGTCTCCACTCGCGAAGCTAGTCTGACATAATGGCGCCCGAACAAGGGACTGACAGCAAATGATCCATCTCTGGATCCTTTCTGTTTTTTAAAGATGTCTCCTATTTATTTCACATGACATAGAAAATTCTCCACGAGAGAGAAACCAGAGCTACTCCAGTACATGTGGTACCAAAGGTGGAACTGGCACCTTGTGGTCTACCAGGTAAGTGTTCTCCTTGGATATAAGAAAATTGTTCTAAATTATAGTTGCAGGGGCTGGGTGGTACTACATATGCTAGAATGTACAAAGACCCGGGTTTGAGTCCCTGGCCCCCTCCTGCAGGGGGAAAGCTTTGCGAGTGGTAAAGCAGTGCTTCAGGTGCCTCTCTCTCCCTCTCTCCCCCTACCCGCTTGATTTCTGGCTGTCGATTTTAAAAAAAAAATTTAATGAGAAAGACAGGAGGAGAGAGAGAATGAACCAGATATTACTCTGGTACATGTGCTGTTCGGGATTGAACTCGAGACTTCATGCTCAAGAGTTCAATGCTTTATCCACTGAACCATCTCCCAGACCACAATTTCTGGCTGTCTCTATCTAATCACTAAGGATAATAAAAGTTTTAAATATAAATATAGTCTCATTGATAATTGGGCTCTCCTAGCATTAAAATCTGACTTAACTTTGTAAGTAAATTGTTGAGGACCATGTCAGACACTACTTACCCTAAGACCCAGACATACAGAACACTCCTATGAAATCCCCAAGAAAGAGGCAGAAAAAAGACTAAACTGAGACAGAGCAGACCATAACCCACAGTAGAGGGAAGGGCTGGAGATATCTATCATCCAGGAGTATTATTGTGACCACAAGTTAGAACCCTGGAAGACAAAACATCTGAAATTTGATCTGTAATCAAAAATACTCATCACTCTGGTAGTTTTGATGGATTCTATCACACCAGTCTTACTGCATTAAAACCCCAAGAAAGAAATTTGGGGAGGTGCCATCACTGTAACTCCAGTGCCCTAGGTCAGCTTTTCTTTCTTTTATCTTTTTTTTAGAAAAAGAGAGAGAGAGAGAGACTGACAGATTGACACTATAGCACTGAAGCTTACCTCAGTGCATTGGGAACCAGGTTTAAACCTGGGTCATGCCCATGAAAGCATGGACACTATCAAAGTGAGCTATCTTGCTGGTCCCCCTGAAAATCCTTATTAAGAGCAGTGTCCATGAGCAGCACTCTGGTGTTTTTCCTTCTCTCTGTCCCTCTCTCTCACCTCTCCTTCTTTCCTTTCCCTCTCTCTTTTCTGTCCCTCTCACCCTTTTTTTCTCACCTCTTTTTTCTCTTTCTCTATATACATCTCTTATTAAAAATAATAAGTGAATAAAGTATTTCAAAGAAAAGAGCAGTGTCCAGAGGCACCCTGTATTCACTATATCCAACTTACCCCTCATAAACCCCAAGAGCCACGGCCTCCCATACATGAAAACTAGGTGCCCTTCAAGTGCTTGCAGTGGCCTCATTCATTGTAAACAGGGACAGAGAAACTGGTTTCCATGCAAATATAATTTTCCAATATGTTCTAAGTATCATTTCAACATGTGATCAATGCAAACTTATATTACTGGATGACTTTACTTGTTTCCTTACTATGCTGTCCCTATCCATTCTCCTTTCTACACTCTGAGTGCATCTCTGCTCAGACTTAATCCCTCTTAACTGTTAATGAACACACCTGACCTCAGAGCCAAAGGGGAAGGATAGGTTATCTTCTTGTATCTCTTATTGGAAGTTTTACAGCAGTAAACACTGATGGGGATGGGGGGAGGGGAGATTGCTTGCTATCTTTTGATAAACACAGTGGAAAGTATCTCAAAATCTCTCATTATTCTTAGGCTCTTGTAAAATGAAATAAATGAAAGGGGGAGGCAGGATTTTGTAAAATTCCCACTGCAGATAAATTAGCAACTCTGTCAGACTAAATTAGGCTACTCTCCCAATCTACACATATTTCAACTGGAGTACATTGTTCTGCAGGGGAGGACATATTTCTTCAGAAATAGAGCCTGTGAGATCACTAGTTTCACAGTGACACCTTTCTTCCCTCTTCATTTTCTTGTCATCATGGAGACTCACCACTCTGGCTGACTTTTATACACACATACACACACACACGTGCACACACACACACACACACACACACACACACACACACACACACACACACACACACACACTCTGGGGGTCGGGGGGCGTAGTACCAAAGCTTCTCCTTGTGCTATGGGGGCTGGTCTCCAGTTTCCCAGATGAGCTAGTTCACTAGCGCCCACAGTGATAATTTTATTCCAACTCCACAAACCATCTAGTACCAAAGTGAAGACAAAGCAAAAAGGATCTTTGAACAAAGGATAAATTTGGCAATATCTACTAGGAATAGAATAATTATTAGACAAAAAATTAGCATCATTTCTTTTTTTTAAAAAGAAATTAGTAGTAATTAAAAGGTTAATATAAAACACAAAGGATCTTTGAACAAAGGATAAATTTAGTGACATCTACTGGAAATAGAAGAATTATTAGGGGAAATTTAACATCATCTCATTTAAAAAAAATAAATTAGTAGAAATTAAAAGGTAGATATAAAACACCATTATTATCCACATTGATACAATTAAAGATTGAATGGTAGACTAAATTTTTTTAAGAATCATCTGTATAATCAAGATATTTTTAACATGTTTGTATTTGAATAAGATTCGCAGAGCTCTAGAGGAACAGACATGTAACTATATTTTATGTTTTATGAAAACTTAAGGAAGCCACATATTTCAAAAATGTATATATCATTTTCATAAGAGTATACATGTTTCCATTTCCTTTCTGAAATGCCTACAAAAATAGAAATATTAAATTCCTTTGTGGAATCCATGTTTTTTTTTACTTCTCATGAATTGAAACAACTAGAAATAAAAAGTTCTTTTTTTTTACTAAATATACAAAAGAAGGTCTTCTGGAGAACAATATTCTGGGCATTTTCTAGAAAACCTACCTATTTTGAAACTGTCAACAACTCATTGAATTATTTTCCTAACTCATAACAATATTGAGAATGGGGTGTAATTGCTCTTATGAAGCAAAGATAATGACTATGAAATGATATACTATTTTGCTCAGTTTTCTGGACAACTCTCATTTTTATGAAAGACTTAGGAGATCATGAGTAATTGCTTCCTCTTGAAAGTTCTTATAGGACCTGGGAAATCACAGTATCAAAGTTGTATTATTTCTCACACCGTGTCAACCTCCATAAGTAGGTGGAGCCTGAGCAACATATTAAACCTCTTGACTCAAATGCTGCTTAGACAGGTAGTGGAATATCAAGAAGCCTTTGTTTATTTAGCCTGAGAGTGACTTACGCCAGTATGAATTTAGATATAATACGTTTCATATATCTATATATATCTCACATATATAAGCCTCACAAATCTCTAGAATGCACTTATCCTGCATAGTGTTATTTTATGCCTATTCTATATCCTTTCAACCCTGAGCAGTCCCCATCTTTCTCTCTGTTTCTCTAACTTTGGCTATTTAAAATACAATGATTTTTAAAATATATATATTTTTTCAGAGGTCAAGTGGTAGCACAGAGGGTTAAGCGCACATGGCATGAAGGGCAAGGACCAGTATAAGGATCCCAGTTCAAGCCCCCAGCTACCCACCGCAGGGGGGTTCACAAGTGATGAAGCAGGTCTGCAGGTGTCTATCTGTCTTTCTCTCTCTCTGTCTCCCTTCTTCTCAATTTCTCTCTATCCTATCCAACAACAATGACAGCAATAACAATAATAATAAGACAGAAATAATAATACCAACAACAATGATAAACAACAAGGGCAATAAAATGAAAAAATAGCCAGCAATAACCCTGGAGGGGAAAATTTTTTTTCTGAATAGGGACAGAGAGAAATTGGGAGGTAAGTGGGAAAGGAGACCAGGTGGTGGCACACCCGGTTAAGTGCACATATCACCATGTACAAGGACTAGGGTTCAAGCCCCTGTACCCCACCTATAGGGGGGACACTTCATGAGAGGTGAATCAGGTCTGCAGGTGTTTATCTCTCTCTCCTCCTATCTCCCCTTCCTTTCCTGTCAAAAATAAGGAGAAAGAAAGAAAGAAAGAAAGAAAGAAAGAAAGAAAGAAAGAAAGAGAAAGGAAGGAAGGAAGGAAGGAAGGAAGGAAGGAAGGAAGGAGGAAAGAAAGGAAGGGAGAAAGAAAGGAAGGAAGGAAGAGAAAGGGATACAATTCCATACAATACCACCACCAGAGTTCCATTTCTCATCCCCTCCAATTGGAAGCTTCTCTATTCTTTATCCCTCTGGGTTAAAGGTTTTTACGGGTTGCAGAAGATGGGAGGTCTGGCTTCTGTAATTGCTTATCCACTGAACATGGGCATTGAAAGGTAAATCCATAGCCCTAGCCTGTTTCTTATAGAGTCTGACAAAAAGCTGCTTACATGTGCAGCAAAAGAGGGCTGTATATAAACCTTTCCTCTATGACATTAGACTCACTGTCAGCTAAACCATTGTTTACTAATGCTGGTCCTTCCCACCTTGTAGATCAGTGTTTCCTCTGTACATCTTTGTTTCTAATCTCTCCAATCTGTTCCTTTCCCCTTCAACCAGTATTTCTCTCAATCACAGTATCAGAACAGAACTGAAAAAAATCATTCAGACTATCAACTGTTCCAGTGCTACCAAACTCTGATCAAAGAATGTGAGTGTCGGATGTGATGGCGATCTGGCTGCGACATCTGTCACCCCATTGATCGCCAGGGTTGATTCGGCTGATCTGGCTGGCTAGGCAGGTGGGTGTCCCACTTCCTTCCTCACTGAGTGAAGAGGACGGCCTTCCCCGAATAGAGATGGATCGGACGGGACTTTGGTCAAGGGTATACGAGTAGCTGTGCTCCCCTGCTAGAACCTCCAAACAAGCTCTCAAGAATGTGAATGTCTATGAGTGTTTTGGTGTACATGTGGATATTTTATAGTATTATATTCATAGGAACAATGAATAAGAATGTTAAACATACAGAGTTATTATTAGTACTGGTTAAATAGCTGACAAGGAAGGTGATAGGGTGTCTTTAGAGAATTTAGGAGTGTGCTATTATTAGGACTTATTGTTGTTTTTATCACAAAGTTGTTCCATAAAATGCAGGCATGTCTGCCTCTAACCCATTTGGTGACTACTTTTAGTACAGAGGAGTCCTTGGTCTGTGCATCATTCACAGTTCGACCCAAAGCGTCTTCTCAGGAGAAGACTCAATTCTGTAGATGTTCTCCTTCTCCTGATTCACTCTTGCTTTCTTGTAGTTCCATGGATTCTCTTATACAACACATAGAATCACTATTTGTCATTTAAATCTGTGTATTCATTGTTGGTTTCTCCTGTTCGTAGGCCACTCCTAGGAGTGGGGAGGTCATGTAGAAATGAGATAGATGGAGAAAGTGAAATACAGTTTCACTTAAGGGGAAATAAACTTAGGATAACTAATATCATGTCTACTTTGCCCCCACCCAGAAGTGAAAAATTGACATTCCCTGAAGCAGATATATGAAAAAATTATTAAACTCATTAATATTATTTAGAGAAACTGAGACCTAGTGAATAGACTGGGCTTCCAAGTTTAGAAATGTTTATATGCACAAAGCACTTGCATAGGATTAGAGCTTGCCATAGATACTGTTTTATTAAGTGCTTAGCCAGGCAGTGCATGCAAAGAGTTCTAGTCCATAATTTTGTTAATTGATTTTAAAATAAACATTTGGCAACCTAAATAATATTCTGTTTATTTTTACTAATGTACTCTTTGTTCATCTTTGAAGAACCCCAAAGAGCAAAGCATCACAGTCACTGTAACTCGCCACTATTTATAACTTGGGGGGAGGTAGGGGGTGATTCAGTACAGCTATATATAACTGCACTAGCAGGTCAAACCACTTCTTCCTGAATGCAGGCCTAAATTATAATTGCTGTTATTTAAATTTCACTCCAAGGTAGAGTAGAAATAATGCATTGTGCAGGTCTTATCAGGGAGGCAATACTTTCCATGGAGAGAGATGATTCAGGGAGACCTGATAGCACAGCACAGGCTCTGTCTTCCTGGAGTTTTCAAGTTTGATTCTATAAAGCTTTTATCATGCAAACATAAGGGGAGAATCAATAACATTTCTAGTCCAATGATTTATTTCCCTTTTGCCTCTTTCCTTTTACTTTTGATGATAATTTAGTTTAATAAGTGCAGTGTGGCACTGACTTTAATTTCATTTTCACATGCTGGGATTCAAAGGCTAGGATTTGGCCTCTTGAGACACTTTCTCTGACTCACAACTATAGATCAAAGGAACAATGTGTGGATCTGAGCTCCAATAATCTGTGTGTGAGGATCTCCAGGTTCAAAGACACAGGAACAGTGTTAGATGAATCAAGTATGAAAAGACATGACCCCTGAGAAGAGGCTGAGAGTGAACAGTTTAACTTATTTACTTTCTTCATACTTGCCACTGTTGTTAAAACTTGATTTCTAAAACTCTTTTTAGTTTTAGAATCAGATTACCATATAATTTCAGAGCACTGTTCATTTATCCAAAACTGTATTTTTCTTTTCTTTTGACACCATGTTAAGACATCACATATTTTTGAACTTGGTTTCCATATTTACTCAGAAAACTAAAGGACTGACAATATATAGCAACAAAATATACAATCTTAACAAAAGTCTGTATATTTTTTTGTAAGATTTGGTAGCTTCCCATAAGATAGGTTAGTAGAAAACTTCTTTATCCATTCTTTTGGTTTCCAAGTGAATTCTACATATAGTTAGTTGAGCGTACATACTACTGTGCTCAAGGACCCCAAGTTTGAGCCTTTGGCCCTCAACTACAAGAGGAAAGCTTTTCGAGTGGCGAGGCAGTGCTGCAGGTATCTCCCTTTCTCTCTCCCTATCTCTCCCAACCGTTTCAATTTATATCCAGTAAAAAAAGATAAAAAAATTTTAAAAAGAATAAGAGAGAGAAACTAGAGCTCAGTTCTGACACATGAAGTATTGGGAATCAAACCTGAGACTGCATGTATGCAAATCCTGTGCTCCACTGATTGAAATTGAAGAGATGGCATCTCTTCAATTTTAAAAGTTTCTAGGTTTCTAAAAAATTGACTCAGAGAGTAAAACAAAGAAAACATTTTGACTTCTTTTTTTTTTTTTTTTTTACTCCACCAAGGTTACTGCTGGGGCTTGGTGCCTGCACTACAAATCCACTGCTCCTGGAGGCTATTTTTCCCCTTTCATTGCTCTTATTGTTTATTGTTGCTGTTGTTATTATTATTGTTATTGCTGTTGTTGTTATTGTATAGGACAGAGAGAAATGTCTTCTCTGTCCTATCAAATAAAAATAATATCTTTATAAAGAGTATTTAAAATATAGAAAAGACTGGCTGGTACTACTCTCAGGTATGGTGGAATAGGGCCTCCTATATTTCTGTTAGAAGTCAAAATGTTGGGGCCAGGCAGTAGCACATGGTACAAAGCACAAGGACAGGCATAAGAATCTCGGTTTGAACCCCCAGCTCCCCATCTGCAGGCGGTTTCTTCAAAGGCAGTGAAGCAGGTCTGCAGATGTCTATCTTTCTCTCCCTATCTCTGTCTTTGGATTTTTAGTGCAGGCACCAAGCTCCAGCAAATTTTTCAGAGGTGAAGGTGATGCAGAGAATGGATAATGACAAAATCTGGTCCTGACTGCTAGATCTAGCTCTGTAGAGCATTTCAAATTGTATCATATAAAACAGTACCCAGAAACCCGTTTGCTGAGCTACTTTTATTAAGTTACATAAATCAGCCAACTACTATCTTTTCTTACATATGTAAGGATCACATATTTCATATTTTGTGATTTGTCACAAGAACACTGTAAGACATCAACAAAAAGAGGGTGTGTGTAATCACTTACTCTTCATTAGTTCAACTTCTCTGATTGAAAACATGTATTGTCAAGTTTTAAAAGAAACAAGAATAAGAGTTGAATCAGTAATCACATTAGTGGGATGTTGTCATTTTCTGTGATCTTCATTCTTCTCCATCACCCCCACCCCAGAGCATCCCCAAATGCATATAGCTCCCTAAAGAAAAAGGAGTTTAATACTGGCAAGACAAGGACTTCTTTTTATTTACATATTATTATTTTTTAAATTAGTGATTCAATATCGATTTACAAAATTACATGTCAACAGGGGTACAATTCCTCACCATAGCCAGTTGGTAGTGTACCATCATCTCTACAACTATCTGTCTAGATTTGTACTTAATTGCCCCCCTTTTCTTCCACGTCCAGTCCTCTCTTCCCCTCCAAACCACACACAACCTATTACTACATCCAAATATCTTTCCCCTTTTTGTCCTCCCTCTGGGACCTGATGGAGCTGGCATTCAGAGCTCTCTTATCCTCTTCCACCTGTCACTTCTCCCCCGCTGGGAGTATGGATCAAAATTATTTTTGGGGTGCAGAAGATAGAAGCTCTGACTTCTATAATTGCTTCTCTGCTGGACATGGGCAGGTTGCTCCATAACACCAACCTGAGACGTTTTTTTATGTTGTACTCTTATCTTCACTATAGGACACAAGCAGTTTGGTTTGGTGAATTATATCTTAAAACTATCTTGAAAATGCTAAATTGAGCTGTAAATTTGGTTAGATGAATCATTATGTTATATTGGGGGCGTTTTCTTAATCAAACATGCTGATTGATATTGAAGTAGATGGATCAATCTTCATACTCGCTCCTCTTTAAATTCATATAAATTCTAAATCATATAAGGCTCGCTGAACAAAGTACTCATGGGATTAATTAAAGCAAATCTTATATAGGATGCTTAGGAGAATGTAGCCTTCTTTAATTGTTTAGATTATTTGTTTACTTTAAATCATTTGTATAAGCAAATGCTTCCATGGTCTCTCTAATCCCTACTTGTCTTACCACATGCATTAAACTATTGTGCAATTAAATACATTTTCACATTTGCATATAACAACTTGATATGTATAAATAATGACAGCATGCTTTCTTCCTATTTTTTGTTAGGGAAGGCACTGAAATAAATGTCACAAATTCCTTTGAGATGTAATTATGTTACAGTCTTAGTGGGAATACATGTGAAATTATCCAGTCAAAAAATAAAACTAGCTGAAAATAGGACTTTATCTCTACATGTGCCTTCACATAACATTGGCATCTCATTGGTGTCACCACATCTAGTTAAGTAGCCAAAGGGTTAACTCCAAGTTTCCTCCCAAGAAATTACTCTGCCTCTTCCTTTTACCAAGATGGATATCTGATGTTATCAAAAAGGACAAAACACATTATCATGGCCACAAAAGAACTGGCATGCCATTAAACTGGTCCTCAATGGCTAATCTGGGAACTGATTGAATAAATGCTTCAGAACTCTCTGCAACCTCTAAGGAAAGACAGTTAATTCAGCCCCTACTATTGATTGACCCTTGGTTAATTAAAATGGGCAAGAACGGGGAGGTACAATGCTTCCTGCAGTCTGCTGGGATAACAAATCTCTCATGCTATCATTTGTATGCTTCACCATCACTCCTTGTATTGCTTTTCTAAGCTGGCAAGTATACAGATTGGTTAGTTAATGTGTTTTCCATTCAGGTCCTGTGTAGAGTAAGTATTTATTCCCTCATCAGCAAGATTTTCAAGAGTAGTTGAATTGCAGCTTCACTTCTGAACTATTTTCTTTAGTGTTTTGAGAACACATGAGCACAGTGAAGGGGCTGCCTACTATAGTCTAGTCACATCCTTACAAAGCATTTTAATTAATATTTAAGTGTGGCAGCTTCTGAGTCTTTTCTTCATTTAATTATCTGGCCATCTGTGTTCAGAAAGCAAAGATCACTCTCTCTCTCTCTCTCTCTCTCTCTCTCTCTCTCTCTCTCTCTCTCTCTCCTCTCCCTCCTCACGGTGTGCAAGGCTTAGAAATTCACCCAGTGAGATCATTGCCCTCCTCAAACCATCATGGAATTCTTTCATTTCTTTTAGGAACTGCCCTTTCTTGTAACTTCAGCATAGGAGAAGTATTTCAGCTATACATTGTTGGTTTGTCTTGGAACAACGCACTGCTTGAGTGCAAATAAATATCAAATACCTGTCTCTGGTTAGTGGGTCTTCTGTGTCTCTAAAGGAAATTATTAGATAAAAGTACACTACATAAGCCAGCTTAGCCCAAGTTTAAGCCCTGGTACCACACAGGAGATGTTATGACATGGGAGAAAGCTCCCATGCTGCTATGGTATCTCCCTCTCTCTCTCTGAAATAAAAATCTGCCTGGAGTGATAAAACTGCACATATATGAAGGAAGCCCATGCCCTGAAAAATAAATGATAACAATAACAATGTTAAGCAGTAAATTTAAAAAATTAGTTAAAGAAATTCTTCCAGTGAGTGATAAACCCTGAAATATTTCATGGAAAGGATTTTATTTTTTTCTTCATTAGTGAGGTACAAGAACTTCCTAAGATAGCATCAGTTTGTGACTGGGGGATATTGTCCAAGGCTCTTCTAGGCACTCCAATAGATCATTTTCCTTGACTGTTACCAGTGTGTCTTTTGCAAAGGCAGTTGAGATGAGGCTTCTGATAATCCGGTCTTAACTGGTTTTAGTAAGACATACAAAAATGTTGGGTGCTGTAACTAAAGTCCTCAGGAGGCAGTTGGACCTGGCTCTGTAGCTCCTATAAAGACATGGACCTATCTTACTTATGCCCTACTTGATGTGTTGTTCAGGAAAGGTCACCACTATGCCACCACCCAGGCCACATCTTCCTGTATTTTTTAATCACCCTTATCCTTTAAAGCCATATTCTTACTCATCGAAATAATCTATTCTTATAAATGGACTTTCTGCAAAGGTCAACTGTCGCAGAGAACTTGATTGGAAGTATTCCAGAGGGTAAAAATTCACCTGGGGTTTGTGTGGAAAAGGTTTTGTTCAACTACAAATTTCCTGGCCCCCAAATTTCCCATCTGATACAAATTCTAAACCATATAAAAACTTACTCTTTGGTTCTTGACATCATATTCTTGGAGTGAAAGAACTTAATATTTAAACACCTGAGGAAATTGCTAGATTGTTAACAATGAGGGGGGAAATCTATATCAATGTTGCAACATCCACAGTTTAGGAAAGGAATTACCTCTGAGATAGAACTGAATGAAACAAAAAAAAAAAAAGAAGAAGAAAAAGAAAAAGGGTAGCACTTTTACTTTCAACCATGAAGATTCTAACTTGTGCTATTTCAGTATGTAAATGAAATCTAGCAGATGAACTCTTGTTCTTTTTTTTAACTTTTTTGTTTTATTTATTTATTTATTTATTTATTATTGGATAGAGACAGCGAGAAATTAGAAGGGAGGGAGAGATAGAGAGGGAGAGAGACAGACACCTGCAACACTACTTCACCACTCATGACGCTTTCCCCATGCAGGTGGGGACCAGGGGCTTGAACCTGGATCCTTGTGCACTGTAATGTGTGCACTTAACCAGGTGCACCACCACCCTCTGGCCCCAACTCTTGTTCTTAATGAAGAAAAGTTATAGTAAATTTTTGTTTAGTAGATCAATGCCACTTTTATTTTTGTCCTCACTGGGGCTTTAGCATTCACTGGGGATTTACCACTCTGAGATGATTTTTTTTTTTTCAGATATAAAGAGGTAGAGACAGAGGGAGAAAGGGAAAGACACCACAGCACCTAAGCTTCCTCCAGTGTGGTAGAGGTGGGGTTTGAGCCTGGTTCATGTGCACGGCATAGCAGCCACACTATTCACATGAGCTATTTTGCTGAGCTTAAAGTTTATTTTAATAATCATTCTGTATTATAAAGTCAACCCTTCCTACTACAACATAATTTAAGAGACTCCCAAATTTTGTCTTAAGTTATAAGTAGTGTAGGAATAGAGAAAGCAATTACTTTGATTTTAGTAAGTGCCTATCCAAGTTTCTTTTGTGCTTCCTGTACCCCTTGGTTTATTTCAATGGCAAAGATGTCTTGCAAAAACAGCTTTTAATTGGTTACCTACTTTTTTTTTTTGAATTGTGAATCTATTTTAGATGATTTTAGAGAGACAAATTCCTGAGTGACAGGTCTGAAGGCTGGAAGGTCTTCTATAATCAAACCCTTTTTTCTAACAATTGCTGTAGCTTCTGTAGAAAAGGCAATTTAAAAATAGAACTAGAGTTCAGGATGGCTTTAAAGCATTTTTAAATAACACAGGAATTGGGCAGCATATCTTGTTGGACAAGTTATGCAAGCTACCAAGCCTCAAAGAATTATAATTTTTTTTCAGTGTGATTACTTGGTGAGAGAAGGATTGCTTGTGGGCTTTGCAATGCCCGAGAGAGGACAGTAATTCCATTTGTAATTGTGCCAGCATTTCAGAGAGGGTCTGTCCATCTTTCTATGAGCCTGAGTGACAACTTCGATATTTCAGAGAGGCACTAAAAATAGGTTCCTCAAGATGTTTCCTGCCTAATAAAGGCATTAGGATCAATTACAGCTGCAGGAGAAAAAGCCAAAACTTAATTATAGGGAGATGTGGAGGTGAATGAAAACATCCCCGTGTTTAGAGAAAACACAACTGACACACAATTATGTTATTTAAACACAAAGAAATGAGTGTCTTTGTAAGTCTGTTATTAAAATGTGCAATTAACCAATTAACATATCATTAGTATCTTATTTAAGCTTTGCACTGGGTAACACTGCATTCATGTTTCAAAGATAGCTTGACATTACTGCTTAATGATCTTTGCCTTTCATTATATGAACACACAAAAAAAAAGAAAAGAAAAAGAAAAAAACATCCACAGCTGAAAACAGCATTGCATTATTTTAAAGTGCTTGTTAATATTCCAGGGATTACCACTTTCTATTATCTTTTTATCAAGTACAGAATTGAATATATTATTTAATATCATGCTATGGAAACTGCTTAAGTTTCTGTTGATCCAAGCAGGAGAACAACTATGGCATTGAGATTTGGGCTGATTAGTAGTTTGCCTTTTCCTAAGAATTCCCATACAGAATGTCACAAAAAAGAATGGAAATCTGTGAATAAAGGGTAAGTCTCCCTTTGGGATTGCCAAAAGTTAAATACCAAATTCTGGAGTTAAGCTGCACAAATTACATTTTCAAAGTCATCTAATCTGTCCTATCTGGTACCCAGTGCTAAAGTAATTAATTGGGTAGTTAACTTATGTCCTACCTAATAATTAAGTATCTACTTCTGGATTAAGTTAGAGTAAATAACAACTGCAATTAATCCATTAAAAGTTACTGCCAGCAGTTCCATTAAGTAATAAAATAATAACGCTCTAAGATGTTTTATCCAGTATTCTGAAGTTTTGTTTGGTATTGAACCTCATAACTAAGCATTCATCTTTCCCATTTATAAAATGAAAAAAAAACAAAAACAGTGCCTTTTTCACTGGTTGTTAAATGAGAGTATGAAAGAGTTTCAGGGTCAGCAAAATAGCTCACTTGGATAATGTGCTGCTTTGCCATGTGTGTGAACCAGGTTCAAGCCCAGTCTCCACTGCATTGAAGGTAGCTTTAGTGCTATAGTCAGTCTCTCTCTTAAAAAAGTACTACAACTGTGACTGATGCACATATGAAATTGAATTAGGTTTTACCACTGTTATTTCCCAAAGAACAAGGCTCTCGGCCAGTATTTAATTTCTATTATGTATAAATATCTGAATACGGGTCGGTTCCCAGAAGATGGCGGACCGAGAAGCTGCTAGTGGCTTGAGCTCCAACCACATCTTCAGGAAACAGTAAGATTTTCTGCCTTTAGTAGGCCAGTCAACAAGGGGTCCTAGCGGTAACACCAAGGGAGTGACTATAACTTAATTTGGGTTAAAAAATAAGAGTAGAAAAAAAGGGAAAATTTATTTTTTTTTTTAAATCAGACTCAGAGTGGAATCTCTATGTGTGTATCTCTGCTCTACTTCCCTTTCCTGTCTTGTTACCCCTAGAATATACAGTGGATAGTAGATTCACATAACTATCTATTCTTGCTATCCCATCTTTCTTTTCTCTTTCTTCTTCACTGGGATTTAGTTACTATTTTTTCATGGACTGGAGAAATTATTTGGCTAACTGGTAGTGATTAAACTGCTTCAATACTTGCTTCAGTTGCTACTGTAATTCCTGAGGTTGGTGAGTGCAACTGTCATAAAGGTATTTAGTACAATGTTGCTTGTACGCAAGACACAACAACTGAGGAACAACATAACATAAAAAGAAACGCATAAATAAAAAATGGGTAGATAAAAACAAATAAAACTGCTACTCCAATGAATGAAGACAAGAGCCCAGAAGAAACTACAAATCAGCCAGTAGTAACCATAGATAAGAAAAGTATGCAAGCAATAATAATTAATCACAGAAATGAAAACAACATTGGAGGAAAGGAATGGCAGTATTAGGGAAACAACAGTTGAGACCCCCAAGGAAAATACTGATTATCTTGAGGCAATTAGAGAACTGAAAGCTGAAATAGCTGTAATGAAGAAAGAAGCTGAGGCAAGAGAAAGCAGACTAACAGAAGCAGAAAACAGAATTAGTCAGACAGAGGATGAGTTAGAGAAAACAAAGAGAGGTGAAAGAGCTTAAAAAGAGATTGAGAGATACTGTAAACAACAACAGAGACATATGGGATGATCTCAAAAGAAGTAACATTCATATAATTGGCCTGCCAGAGGAAGAAAGAGAGGAAGGTGAAACAAACATTCTAGAGGAAATAATAGAAGAAAACTTCTCAGACCTGAATAACAGAAAGGACATCAAGATTCAAGAGGCCCAGAGAGTCCCAAACAGAATCAACCCAGACCTGAAGACACCAAGACACATCATAGTCACAATGAGAAGAAGTAAGGATAAAGAAAGGATCCTAAAGGCTGTAAGAGAGAAACAAAAAGTCACATACAAGGGAAAACCCATAAGATTATCAGCAGACTTCTCCACTCAAACTCTAAAAGCCAGAAGAGAATGGCAAGATATCTATCGAGCCCTGAATGAAAAAGGGTTTCAACCAAGGATAATATATCCTGCTAGACTTTCATTCAAACTAGATGAAGGGATCAAAACCTTCTTAGACAAACAACAGTTAAAGGAGGCAACCATCACCAAACTGGCCCTGAAAGAGGTTCTAAAAGACCTCTTATAAACAAGGACATCACTATAATACTAATAATATATCAGAGCAAACAAAAAAAATTTTTTTTGAACAATGGCACTACAATACATTAAATTCATAATATCAATAAATGTCAATGGCTTAAACTCACCCATCAAAAGGCACAGAGTTGGGGGATGGATCAGAAAACATAATCCAACCATATGCTGCTTGCAAGAATTCCATCTGTCACAACAAGATAAACACATACTTAAAGTGAAAGGATGGAAAACTATCATACAGGCTAACTAACTACAAAAAAGGGCAGGAACAGCCATTCTCATCTCATATATGGTAGATTTTAAATTAAATAAATTAATAAAAGTAGGCAAGGGCATTACATAATGATTAGAGGATCAATCAGCCAAGAAGACTTAACAATTATTAACATCTATCGACCCAATGAAGGACCATCTATATATGTCAAGCACTTACTGAAAGAATTTCAAAAATACATCACTAGTAATACAGTAATAGTGGGAGACTTCAATACCCAACTCTCACACTTAGACAGATAAAAAAAGCAGAGAATCAACAAAGATACAGTAGAATTGAATGAAGAGATTGACAGACTAGACCTCTTAGACATTTTCAGAGTTCTTCACCCCCCAAAACTGGAATATACCTTCTTTTCAAAGCCACATATCACATACTCAAGGATAGACCACATGTTAGGCCACAAAGACAGCATCAATAAATTCAAGAACATAGAAATCATCCCAAGTATCTTCTCAGACCACAGTTGAGTAAAACTGACATTTAACAACAAACAGAAAAGTATTAAAAGTCACAGAATTTGGAAGCTAAACAACATAATCCTTTTAAGAACCACTGGGTCAGAGATTCACTCAAGCAGGAAATTCAAATGTTCCTGGAAACAAATTAAAATGAAGACACAACCTATCAAAATATTTGGGACACAGCTAAAGCAGTACTGAGAGGGAAACTTATAGCCATACAGTCACATATTAAACACCAAGAAGAAGCTCAAATGAATGACCTAACTGCACAACTCAAGTACTTAGAGGAAGAGGAAATACGGAACCCTAAAGCAACCAGAAGGACAGAAATCAATCAAGTCAGAGCAGAAATAAACAACATCGAAAATAAAAGAACCATACAAAAGATCAGTGAAGCCAAATGTTGGTTCTTTGAAAGATTAAACAAAATTGACAAACCCCTACCCAGACTCACCAAACAAAAAAGAGAGAAGACTCAATTAATAGAATAGTAAACGATGGAGGAGATATCACAAGTGACGCCACAGAAATCCAGAGAATCCTGTGAAACTTCTATAAAGAACTATACGCCACCAACCTAGAGAATCTGGAAGAAATGGAACAATTCCTAAAGCATATGCCCTTCCAAAACTGAACCAAGAAGAACTACAAAATCTAAATGCACCAATCACAGACAAAGAAATTGAAACCGTTATTAAGAATCTCCCCAACCACAAAAGTCCTGGACCAGATGGCTTCACAAACGAATTCTACAAAACTTTCAGGAAACAGTTAGTACCCATACTTCTGAAGCTTTTCCATAAGATTGAAAAAACAGGAATACTCCCTTCCATCTTCTATGAAGCCAACATCACCCTGATACCAAAAGCTGATAGGGACAGAACAAAAAAGGAAAACTACAGACCAATATCTCTGATGAACATAGATGCCAAAATATTAAACAAGATCTTGGTCAACCGGATACAGCAACATATAAAAAAGATTGTTCATCACGACCAAGTGGGATTCATCCAAGGAATGCAAGGCTGGTTCAACATCTGTAAGTCAATCAATGTCATTCACCACATCAATAAAAGCAAAGCCAAAAACCACATGATTATCTCAATAGATGCAGAGAAAGCCTTTGACAAAATCCAACACCCATTCTTGCTCAAAACTCTACAAAAAATGGGAATAGATGGGAAATTCCTCAAGATAGTGGAGTCCATATATAGCAAACCTACAGCCAACATCATACTCAATGGACAGAAGCTGAAAGCATTCCCCCTCAGATCGGGGACTAGACAGGGCTGTCCACTGTCACCGTTACTCTTCAACATAGTATTGGAAGTTCTTGCCATAGCAATAAGGCAAGAGAAAGGAAACAAAGGAATACAGATAGGAAGCGAAGAAGTCAAGCTCTCACTATTTGCAGATGATATGATAGTATACATAGAAAGACCTAAAGAATCCAGCAGAAAACTACTGGAAGTTATTAGGCAATATAGCAAGGTATCAGGCTACAAAATCAATGTACAAAAATCAGTGGCAATTCTTTATGCAAACACTAAATCTGAAGAAGAAGAAGAAGACATCCAGAAATCACTCCCCTTTACTGTTTCAGCAAAATCAATCAAATACCTAGGAATAAAGTTGACCAAAAAAGTTAAATACTTGTATGTTGAAAACTCTAAGTTGCTACTCAAGGAAATAGAAACTGATACCAAGAAATGGAAAGATATCCCATCTCATGGATTGGTCAAATAAATATCATCAAAATGAATATTCTCCCCAGAGCCATATACAAATTTAATGCAATACCCATCAAAGTTCCACCAGGCTTCTTTAAGAGAATAGAACAAACACTACAATCATTTATCTGGAACATGAAAACACCTAGAATTGCCAAAACCATCTTAAGGAAAAGAAACAGAAATAGAGGCATCACAATCCAAGACCTTAAACTATATTATAAAGCCATCATCATCAAAACAGCATGGTATTGGAACAAAAATAGGCACACAGACCAGTGAAACAGAATTGAAATCCCAGAAATAAATCCCCACACCTATGGACATCTAATCTTTGATAAGAGGGCCCAAAGGATTACATGGAAAAAGGAGGCTCTCTTCAATAAATGGTGCTGGGAAAACTGGGTTGTAACATGCAGAAGAATGAAATTGAACAACTTTATCTCACCAGAAACAAAAATCAACTCCAAATGGATCAAAGACCTAGATGTAAGACCAGAAACAATCAAATAATTAGAGGAAAACATTGGTAAAACAGTTTCCCACCTACACCTCAAGGACATCTTTGATTAATCAAACCCAATTGCAACGAAGACTAAAGCAGAAGCAAACCAATGGGACTACATCAAATTTAAAAGCTTCTGCACATCCAAAGAAACTATCACACAAACAAAGAGACCCCTCACAGAATGGGAGAAGATCTTCACATGCCATACATCAGACAAGAAACTAATCACCAAAATATATAAAGAGCTCAGCAAACTTAGCACCAAAAAAGCAAATGACCCCATCCAAAAATGGGCAGAGGATATGAACAAAACATTCACCTCAGAGGAGATCCAAAAGGCTAACAAACAGATGAAAACCTGCTCTAGGTCACTGATTGTCAGAGATATGCAAATTAAGACAACACTAAGATACCACCTCACTCCTGTAAGAATGGTATACATCAAAAAGGACAGCAGCAACAAATGCTGGAGAGGTTGTGGGGACAGAGGAACCCTTTTATATTGCTGGTGGGAATGTAAATTGGTCCAGCCTCTGTGGAGAGCAGTCTGGAAAACTCTCAGAAGGCTAGACATGGACCTTCCATATGATCCAGTAATTCCTCTCCTGGGCTTAAACCCCAAGGACTCCATAACACCCAACCAAAAAAGAGGCATGTACTCCTATGTTCATAACAGCACAATTCATAATAGCTAAAACCTGGAAGCAACCCAGGTGCCCAACAACAGATGAGTGGCTGAGAAAGCTGTGGTATATATACACAACGGAATACTATGCAGCTATCAAGAACAATGCACCCACCTTATCTGACCCATCTTGGACAGAGCTAGAAGGAATTATGTTAAGTGAGCTAAGTCAGAAAGATAAAGATGAGTATGGGATGATCCCGTTCATCAACAGAAGTTGAGTAAGAAGATCTGAAGGGGAAACTAAAAACAGGACCTGGGCATATTGTAAGTAGGGCACCAAAGTAAAAACCCTGTAGTGAGGGGTAGACATGCAGCTTCCTGGGCCAGTGGGGGGTTGGGAGTGGGTGGGAGGGATGGGTCACAGTCTTTTGGTGGTGGGAATGGTGTTTATGTATACTCCTAGTAAAATGTACTCATATAAATCACTAGTTAATTAATATAAGAGGGGAAAATTAATTGTATGTCTTGAAGTTTTTCAAAACACAAACTGAATCTTTTTAATATATAGGCTTTGTAATTGATATGCAGACTCTCACAAAAGCCTAGAGCAAGTAGATCAGAAGCAACCAATAGCACAGCTATATACAAGATACTGGGTACTGTACAGCAAACCCTAACAAAAGTACTTTTCAAAGTTAACCCAATTACCAAATAATGTGATGATAACATTAACTATCCATTTTCTTTTTAAACCCTAAGACAGCAGGAACCTCACATCTCCACTATAGAGCCTCTACTTCCCCCAGTTGTGGAACCCTTAGATAGGGCCCACTTTCCCTTATGCCTCTCCCAATCCATATCAAATAATATTGCATCTGTCGATCACAACCTAACCAATGCAATGATTGCCACCTCAACATGCTTCACTTCAGACTGTGTCCAGAGACTTCACGTGTGGAATGACAACCCTTCAGCTTCATTACTCGGGGGAGACCTTTCATTTCATAGTATACTCTAATTCCATCTAAGGTGGTTTACTTTCTAACAAAGTCCCAAAACCTAGATATAGACCAGGTTCTGTGAGAGAGAGCATATGTTCACATGTATCCATAAACTACTGCAAAATATATACCTGAAAGCAGAAGTACACTAGAGTTTGCAGTGACTTCCCCCCTAACACTTCCTCTCCACTATTCCAAGCTTTGGGTCCATGATTGCTCAACAATTTGTTTGGCTTCGTATGTTAACTCTCTTTTCAGTCACCAGGTTCCATATGTCATCAGGATGCTGGCCAGGCTTCCCTGGACTGAAGACCCCATCAATGTGTCCTGGAGCTCAGCTTCCCCAGAGACACACCCTACTAGGGAAAGAGAGAGGCAGACTGGGAGTATGGACCGACCAGTCAACGCCCATGTTCAGCGGGGAAGCAATTACAGAAGCCAGACCTTCCACCTTCTACAACCCACAATGACCCTGGGTCCATGCTCCAAGAAGGATAGAGAATGGGAAAGCTATCAGGGGAGGGGGTGGGATATGGATATTGGGTGGTGGGAATTGTGTGGAACTGTACCCCTCCTACCCTATGGTTTTGTTAATTAATCCTTTCTTAATTAAAAAAGAAAAAAAGAATTAATATATATATATATATCTGAATACATCTCCTAGTGTGTACATGTGCATCTTGAGCACACAACACCGAACCCTTGTAGTCCTCAGTTATGGAAGTTGGTATATTAGTCACTCTTGGAAAAGATTTTGTTAGAATGTTAATAGTTTCAGACAGTGCCTCGATGTCAGAATCTCTGGGGTATATTGGTTAACATTTTCATTTTTAAACTTGTCTACCAAGAAGCTATCATCCAAGCTAATATGGTGAGTGGTACTTCAGAGAGGAAAAAAAAACAAACAAAAAACGAGGTTATCTAATCCAGTTAACAGCCACCTGAATTTACTCTATGCTCTACAAAATAAAGAAATCCAGGGCAGTCAGTTTTGGCATGGAGCCCAAGGCTTCTTATGTAATTGATTATATTGAGTACAATTGCACTGTTTTAATACCTTTGTAAAAGAAAAAAAAAATTAGGACTGCTAAGGACATCAGAGATCATCAAAGAAACTCTTGCTATTTTCCAATTCAAACTAGCATTTGTTGAATCAATTTCTGCTCAGCCTGCCCCAATCTGTATAAGTCAAAGTGCCTTCTGATTCTAAGGGAAAAAACACATTGCTGCAGCAGCTTTTGGGGGTTTGCTGTGTAACATATCTCTACCTGCTAAAGGTTCTGGGTCTGTCCCAAGGAAGCAATCCAGGAAACAGAGGCATAGAGCAATGTGGCCATAAAGACTGTGGAATTGACTTGAGTGATGATCTTAACATAATGAATGAAACAACCCACAAATCCTGGCCAGAAGGGATTCAAATAGTTGCACAAAGAAATAAAACCTTTACACAATCCCCGCACCCCCCTCTCCCTCACCAACACAATGGCACAAATACCTTCCCTTCATCCCACTCTACCCAGTTTTCTTGCTAATACCATTCAGGTAGGAAACTGATCCAGGCTTTCCTGTTTCTTGACCACAGAACTGCTCAGCTCTGGCTTATGATGGTGCCCGCCAGGACAGAACCTGGGGACTTTGGTGCCTGAGGCATGAAAATCCTTTTGCATAGCCTCCAGTCCACAAACAGCACTTTCTTACTACTACCAAAGGCAAAATGCTCTATCATTCAACATTGTCTCATTAGGTTATGGGGAGTTGGAGTGGAGGTCAGAGTGATTCTCTTAACCCTATTACCCTTTGAACAGCAACTACAGGGTGCTTCTACTTCCTTCACTGATGACAGGTCTGGATGTGAGTGGGGTGTTTCCTTCATAGTCTTGATAGTCAAGGGAGATGCTGGCTGGTGTCTTCAGATGATGGAACCTTGTGGGGAATGGTGTTCCTTTTCTTGTTATAATGGTAACAAGGAAAATTGATTCCCTCCTGCCCCTTTATTCTCGGAGTGGTTTTGGTTCTTCTCTTGAGTTTCTTAAATCTATAAAAAATAAGTCTATGATATTTATGTCTATGATAATTGCCATGCTGTCTCTACAGATCCATCATTCTAATGTTCTCTGCCTCAGAGCCTTGCCTACTCTTCAAGACTAGGGGAGGGAATGTGAGAAAATGACTGAACCTCAGGCACAGAGGTGGGAAAACAGTCATCTCTGCATTGCTGCATGAATCTCTAACATGGTGTTTATGTACACTCCTATTAAATTGGAGTCATATAAACCACAATTTAATTAATATGAGAGGGGAAAAATGATTTTATGTCTCAAACTTTTTAAAGCACAGGCTGAGTCTTTTTAATACATAGGCTGAGTCTTTGATATGTAGACTCTCAAAAGCCTAGACCAGGGAGAACAGAAGCAACCAGCAGCACAGCTATATACATGATGTTGGATATTATACAGCAAACCCTAACAAAGGGACCTTTCAAAGTTAACCCAATTACCAAATAATGTGATGATAACAATAACTACCTATTGTCTTCTTGAACCCTAAGACAGCAGGAACCTCACATTTCCACTATAGAGCCTATATTTCCCCCAGTCCTGGAACCTTAGGGTGGGGAGCACTTTCTTGCATGCTTCTCTCAATTTATATAGAATAATACTGCATCCGCGGATCGCAACCTAATCAACGCATAGAGTACCACCTTAGCATGCTTCACTTCAGACTGTGTCCACAGACTTCAGGTGTGGAATGACAACCCTTCACTTCACTCAGGAGAGACCTTTCCTTTCATAGTATTCTCTAATTCTATTCCAGGTGGTTCACTTCCTAACAAAGTCCCAAAACCTAGATATAGACCAGGTCCCTTGAGATAGAGCATATGTTCACACATATCCATAAACTAGGGCAAAATAAATACCTGAAAGCAAAAGTACACAATAGTCTGCAGTGAGTACCCCTCAACACTTCATCTGCATTATTCTGCCTTTAGGTCCATAATTGTTCAACAATTGGTTTGGCTTTGTATGTTAACTCTTTTCAGCCACTAGGTTCCAGAAGCCAGTGTCATGCTGACCAGACTTGGACAGAGGACCCCACCAATGTGTCCTGGAGCTCTGCTTCCCCAGAGACCCACCCTACTAGGGAAAGACAGAGGCAGACTGGGAGTATGAACCAACCAGTCAATGCTCATGTTCAGCGGGGAAGCAATTACAGAAGCCACAATTTCCACCTTCTGCATCCCAAAATGACCTTGGGTCCATACTCCCAGAGGGCTAAAGAATAGGAAAACTATCAGGGGAGGGGATGGAATATGGAGATTGGTGGTGGGAACTGTGTGGAGTTGTACTCCCTCCTATCCTATGGTTTTGTTAATGTCTCCCTTTTTAAATAAATAAATAGAATCTCTAACATGGACATTCCCTTATCCCTGTTTTCCACTGTAAATTAGGAGAATCAAGCCACCCTTTCTGTATTACCTTGAATGCTTAATTCCATATATTAAGAATTATGCAAAGAAAAAATATTTTTTGATATTTGGCTCTTAAGTAGTTAGTTGTAGTAAATATTTTACAGGAATACATACACATATATATTTGCATTCTAATCACATTCCTTTTTTATTTTCTTCAATTTGTATTTTAATAATGTGGGTATTTTATTGCAAATTGATTTTTATGAAGAAAGATGATAAAATATGCATAAGAGAGCAATTGTGCCTTTGACTGCATTTTGCATCTCATTCATAGGCAAATGGGATATAATTGCTTTATAACCATTGAGATTACAAAGTGATCAAATTCGTTATCCCATAGCCAATTATATTTAGTTAGATGGATTCAGGAAAAGAGTACTTTTCTTTTCCTAGGAAAAACTCAATTTATGTCTCCTTTATTTGTGGCCAGTGAATTTACACAGCTTATTTTTTATACTGCTTTTTTAGTGATGCATTAGACTTTCCGTTGGGCTCAGAATACAAATTAATTTATCCCAGCACTGTTACTCAGATGTTTTTAATTTATATTGAAGATTTTGGGACAATTCAAATGTCTTTAGAACACTTATTATCTTGTCCTTTCCACTGGAACCCTTGGGGTCAATTTCTTTTTTTTAATTTTTATTTATAAAAAGGAAACACTGACAAAAACTATAGGATAAAAGGCATACAACTCCACACAATTTCCACTGCCAGAACTCTGTATCCCCTCCCCTGATAGCTTTCCTATTCTTTATCCTTCTGGGATTATGGACCCCGGGATCATTATGGGGTACAGAAGGTGGGAGGTCTGGCTTCTGTAATTGCTTCCCCATTGAATTTGAGCATTGGATTCTTATCCTGATTAAATATCAGGAGTCACATGTGGGTGGGATTCACTGTATTCCCAGCAAGCAAAAATGAGGTGTTTTTCAAATGTTGAGTCAGGTATGTTCAAACTCCGATCAAAATTCAATCTGGGACTCTAAATATCAACTTGAATGACATCTAGTTGCAATGGATTGGGTTCTAGTTTCCATGTCTACTCACCTGGCTAAATATGTACCTTCCAGGTCTCCCTAGGCCCACTGGATCCATCCTTTTTTTTTGTAAACAGTCTAAATTGTTTCCCTCTGAGGGATCCTATATAAGCTACCCTCTGGCTATCCCTGTGCTTTCTCTAGTATGAGTTTCTATCCTGGGAGTGGTCCTCTAGATTTCACCCTGGCCAATAACTGTCTCTTCACTGTCTAGCTGAAATTGCATAATCAATTTGATCTTTGACTCTTGTCTGCAAATTCAAATACTTGCTGATAATGGTATCACCCTATTTACTACACTACTACTACTACTACTACTACTACTACTACTACTACTACACTACTACTACTATACTACTACTACTACACTACTACTACACTACTACTATACTACTACTACACTACTACTACACTACTACTACACTACTACTACTGCTACTACTATACTACTACTACACCACTACTACTACTACTGCTACTACACTACTACTACACTACTACTACTACTACACCACTACTACTACACTACTACTACTACTACTACTACTACTACTACTACTCATACACAAACTAAAACTTTTTTTTTTTGCCTCCAGGGTTTCCATAATCTCTGGGGCTCAGTGCCTGTGCTACAAATCAATTGCTCTTGGCACCAGGCCATTTTTTTTTCATTTTATTGGATAGGACAGAAAGAAATTGATAGAGGAGGGGGAGTATAAGGAGTGACACCTGCAGACCTGCTTAGCTGCTTGTGAAGCATCACCCCTGCAGGTGGGGAGTCGGGGGCTCAAACCTGGATCCTTGAGCTAATCCTTGAGTGGATCCTTGCGCTTAACCAGGTGCACCACCACCCAGCCCTCCAAACTAAAAACATAAATTCCTGCACTCTTGCTCCCCACAGGAACAGGTGCAGTTAGGAGCTCAATTTAAACAAAAAAAGTAGGTGGTATTACATTTCCTTGGGCATACTTGAGTTCTAAATACATACAATGAAGTTCTAAGAGGAGACAAAGTTCTAAAATAGATAATATACTGTGCTAGTTTGATACAAACATTTCTTTCACCATTTTCTTACTCTTTTTTACTTTAAAAATTATTAGTGATTTAATGTGGATTTAAAAAATACATGTCAACAGGGGTAAATATCCACTCCATTCCCACCACCAGGGTTCTGAATCTTCAGTCACTCACTGAAAACCATCACATGGGCCAGCCACCATCTCTACAACTATCTGTCTACATTTATACATAATTGCCCCATTTTTCCTCCTGATCCAGTCCTCTCTTCCCCTCCAAGCCACTCATGATATTACTACCTCCATATATTCCTCTCCTTTTCCTCTTCTCTCTCTGGGTGATAGGAAGAAGAGGGCTCTGAACTCCCATTTCTTAATCTTTATGTAGAACTTTGACTTTCTTACTATTAACAAACAAAATGATTTTTAAAAACCACTAAATCCCCATGTATATGTATTTTCCCAATGTTTTGGTAGTTCCTCCACTAATTTCTGTCTTCCTTGTTCATAACAGACTCTTCCTTTGATGACTGCTTCACAGGCACACTGGGCATATTCTCAGAAGTTCACTTCTTTACTTTTATTATTATTATTATTATTATTATTATTTCTTTATTGAGGGGTTAATGTTTGGTAGAGCAGGGAAGAACACTTTCTTCCTTGTAGCACAGGGAGCAAAACTTTAACCTTTCAAGCAGTTCTATTGTCTTTGTAGGGTGTCTTTTAATTAAAATAAATTATAATCTCCAAGAGGTGGATTCTGAATCTTGAAGTTTCCTGGTTAGCTTAAGTAAAATGACAATGTTTTGATTGCTTTAATATTATATGGTTGCTTTACTAGTGGTGTAGTTGGTAACTAGGTCCTTCTGTTACTCTCAGCATGACTCCTAACAGAGTAAATAACAAATTTATTCTACTAAATAATTGCTCAATGAGCATTGCTCCTGATCCCATGTCAGCTCCACACTGATAAAGGGATGCTTATGTGGAAGATGTTCAACTCTAATAGAAAAATACATTTAAGATTTTATAGTAGAACGACTTTTTATTTTGAAAATGCAACATTAAATCATTTTAATATATTTACAAAGACACAACTTTAGGGAAAGGTTATATGATTGGCATTAGTTATTTTCTTTCTCTAAGAGTAAGAATTAATGAACATTTTTGTTCATTAATTTTACCTACCAATTGTATTTTCTTGTAAGATAGTAAATGAATTGACTACTATGCCTTCAGAATTGGAAGCAGTGTTGTTGTTCAAATGCACAAAATCTTTATCTGATTTGTGTGACGCAAAAGGTAAAAATCAGGCTGGGTTTCTTATTAAAGCACCAGGGAGAGACTATTTTTTTTTCTAATTCCCAAGGATATTTTACTTATTCCTTGTTTTAAATATTTACCTACTAATATTTTGTTGTTGTTCCTGGCAGGACATTATTTGTCTGGGTTACTTTTTTTTTATTTTTTATTTAAGAAAGGATTAATTAACAAAACCATAGGGTAGGAGGGGTACAATTCCACACAATTCCCACCACCCAATCTCCATTTCCCACCTCCTCCCCTGATAGCTTTCCCATTCTCTCTCCCTCTGGGAGCATGGACCCAGGGTCATTGTGGGTTGCAGAAGGTAGAAGGTCTGGCTTCTTTAATTGCTTCCCTGCTGAACATGGGCGTTGACTGGTCGGTCCATACTCCCAGTCTGCCTCTCTCTTTCCCTAGTAGGGTGGGTCTCTGGGGAAGCTGAGCTCCAGGACACATTGGTGGGGTCTTCAGTCTAGGGAAACCTGGCCGGCAACCTGATGATATCTGGAACTTGGTGACTGAAAAGGAATTATGCTAAGTGAGCTAAGTCAGAAAGATAAAGGTGAGTATGGGATGATCCCACTCATCAACAGAAGTTGAGTAAGAAGATATGAAAGGGAAACTAAAAGTAGGACCTGACCAAATTGTAAGTAGGGCACCAAAGTAAAAACCCTGTGGTGAGGGGTAGACATGCAGCTTCCTGGGCCAATGGGGAGTGGGAGTGGGTGGGAGGGATGGGTCACAGTCTTTTGGTGGTGGGAATGGTGTTTATGTATACTCCTAGTAAAATGTAGTCATAGAAATCACTAGTTAATTAATATGAGGGGGAAAATTAATTGTATGTCTCGAAGTTTTTCAAAACACAAACTGAATCTTTTCAATATATAGACTGTGTAATTGATATGCAGACTCTCTCAAAAGTCTAGACCAAGTAGATCAGAAGCAACCAATAGCACAGCTATATACAAGATACTGGGTTACTTTTTCAATGAGAGTGGGAGAGATACCACAGGATTAAAATGTGCCTGAGTGCTGTGAAATTCCCATATGCTGTATGTGGAGCTGGAATCTAGGTCATGTACATTCCAAGCAGGTACCCTTCCTTGTGAACTATCTTGGAGGCCCCTAGTCACATACTTTACTTTACATTTTATTTGTTAATTTTTCTTTGGTCATCATTGACATTTCACTGCTCCAGCTGACTTCTTAAGACAGACAGTAATAGACATAAACATGGGGAAAGACACCACTACATCATTGCTTCCAACAATACATGGTGGGCCAGACTAGAATCTGGGTCATGCTCATAACAAAGGTAGTGTAGTATATGCATGAGCTATTTTTCTAGTCCTAGTCACTAATATTTCAGAATCTCTAGTTCACAACTTTGTATGTGCAAGATTTAGTTTCTTAGATTCCAAACTAGAAAGTGAGTTGTAAAAAATGTATACTATATTTCATTTACTCTAATACGTTATGGTTTTCAAAGGAATGCATTTTGGTAGTTTTAAAAAAACCTGTTTTTAAATTTATTACTGAATAAAGACAGAGAGAAATTGAGACGTGTGGGGGAGATAAAGAGAGAGAGAGAGAGAGAGACAGTGAGCCACCTGCAGCCCTGCTTCACTACTCGTGTAGCTTTCCCCCTGAAAGTGGGGACCATGGCTTAAATATAAGTCCTTGTGCACTGAAATGTGTGCACATAACTAGGTGTGCTACCACCCAGTCCCCAGCATTTTTAAGATATTAACACTGCTAAACATAATATATATAATTAAAGGTGATAAAGTCTAGAAATATGTATTTGCTAGTACTAAAAAAAGTATTTCATTATATCTATTGGTTTCTTTACTAGTCTTCCATATTTTAACTTAAAAATAGATATTCTAGGGGGCCAGGTAGTGGTATGCCTGGCTGAAGGCATGTATTACCATGAGCCATGACCAGAGTTTGAGCCCCCACTTTGGTGCTTTAGAATTGCAATATTTGTGTGGCAAATGCGGTAGAATACTACTTAGTATTTAGGATTAAACGTGATTTGTTTTATTGACTCTGTGCACTTCAAATGAGTGAACTCTGAATAATACAATGACCAAAGAGTTGGATTATTATGGCCACCTATATAAAGTTAAGGAAGGGAGAAAAATAGTAATGGACCATTATAAATGGGGAAAAAGATATTTTTGCTTCATTGATCCAGCATGTCTGTGGGGAAAGAAAATAATGGGCTTACTTAGCATATTACATTCAGAATTAGTGTGATAATTTAGGCTGTCTCAGAAGAGACATATTAACTTTATTTGGGGTGACCAACTTGCACAGGAAGATATAAATATCATATATCAGTAAGGTTTTGCTAGATATATTTCCCACAGGTAAGACTTCTCCCTTAGGACATTAAATGAAATAATCACATAATTTCTATTCATTTAAATGCAAGAATAAAGTATTTACTCTATTCTACTAGGATAAAACAAGAATACCAGTTCATTAACAACCTCTGAAGACAAGGATGGTGTGTTGAATACTTATTTTCGTATAATAATACATAATACTGCACATTGCACAGAGTTGCTATAGAAAAGTTGGTTGATTTAACATTTCAAGTACTATGATAGTGGTCACTGTCTGAGACAAAGGTGTATGTTAACAAGTGCCTTGGAAAAACCACATAGGTTAAATTTCATGATGGACAGACCCTTTACAATTTGAGGGGCTGCTGGTTTGCATCACCTAGTCATGTTGAGTGGTTCTCAGATGCAGATCCTGACATCCAGAGCTCTGGGTGTAATAGAGAAGCTAAGAATTTGGGTTTTCTGTTGTCAAGTAATTGTCTATTCCCAAAGATACCATCTGACAAATATAAAATAGTTATGAGAGTCCCAATGAAAAGCAAGGATAGGGTACTTGCAGGAATCTTGACTCTCAGAAGCTAGGCAAAGGCAAAACATTTGAGATTCTTAAAGTCTAAAGTGCTTTTGAAAGTGGGAGCAGGGGGTGGGACATGAAAGAAAAAAGATGCCAGGAACAGAAACAGGAGGTGAAGACAGGGTTGCAGTTAAAGTAGATGGGCAGGTTGAATGGAAGGAAGGTGAGATGCACTAGGGTGATTAGAAGTGGAAGTTATTTCACTGACAGTAGCAACATTCAGAAATGTATTGGTTTCAGAACAGAGGAGTGACATGACTTGAATGACAGTCACATACATGCATCTGGATGGAATAAATAGGAATGAAAAATCTAAAAATAGAAAGACAGTATGAGAGATGTTGCTGTCACTGAGGCTGCTGGCCGAGTCTAGGACAGCTCTGACCATGGAGGCAAAGAGAAATATGTCTAAGCAGGAGATGCCTGTTTTTAGTGGGCCCTGGAAGGTTTACCCAAGGTTTTAAATAGTTGCTAGCTAGAGGTGTGGGGGGAAAGGGGCCTTTAAAAGAAGTTTGGGGCAAGATTTGAAATTTCATTCTATACTTCTGATCAAGACATAGAAATTTATTTTCTTCTATTAAAATGAATCTTTATTCTGAGTTGTAGCAAGAAAAAGCATTAACATAAAGCCAGCCAACATGCATTCTGGTAGCATCTCTGGGAATGGCTGTTGGGTGATTTCCTTTAATTTTGCTGTTCCCATTTTAGAAACAGACACAGAACTTGCCGTGTCTATTTTGGAAAGGGCTTAGCAATGGCTGACCTTAGTTTGCTCTTCTGAAAAGTGGTAACAATAACTATATAATCTGAAGCCTGCAGTAAAGGTAAACAACAAATGAGGAACAGGGGAGAGAAGCTAACAGGGCATCAGAGTTATTCATTTGGAAAATAATCTGTTGTGATGAAAGTCATACTAAGCAGGAAATTTCAGAACCACATAGGTTTTTGAGGAAATTAGTTTTTCTGTTCTAAACTTGTTCAGTTGAGAAAATTTTAAAAAATATATATTTTAGGGTATTTATTTATTATTGGATAGAGACACAGAGAAATTGAGAGGAGGGGGAGATAGAGAGGGAGAAAGACAGAGAGACACCTGCAGCCCTGCTTCACCCAGTTGGGAAGCTTTCCCCCTGCAGGTGGGGCAAGGGGCTTGAACCTAACCTGGGTCCTCCCTTGCACACTGTAATATGTGCACTCAACCAAGTATGCCACCATGTTGTCCCACTTTTTAAAAAATTATTTTCCCTTTTGTTGCCCTTATTGTTTATCATCATTGTTGTTATTGATGTCATTGTTGTTGGATAGGACAGAGAGAAATCAAGAGAGGAGGGGAAGACAGAGAGGGGAAGAGAAAAATAGATACCTACAGACCTGCTTCACCGCTGTGAAGCAACTCCCTTGCAGGTGGGGAGCCTGGGGTGCACTTCGCACCATGTGTGCTTAACCCACTGCACCACTGCCTGGCTCCCCCACATTTTTTTTAGAATCAAATAATATGTCATTGAAAGAAAGAAAGCAGGCAGTGACTTTCATCATAATATAGAGATGTCTCCGTTACTACTCACATCCCACCAGGAAGGATATTTTTACAGGATGCATCTATGCTGACATGTCATCATCACCCAGAGTCCATAGTTGACATCAAGGTCACTCTTGGTTATACATTTTGTGGGTTTGGACAAATGTACAATGAACCATCAACATATTGTCAGTACAGACTAGTTTCACTACCCTAAAATCCTCTGTGCATCTATTACTAACTACCTACACTATAAAGTCATTCTCAGAGAAGACAATCAGAAGAGATATGTCAGAGTTGAAAGATGCACAAACTAGTAGATTGTCAGAAAAGTAGAAGTAATGGAATTAGATAGCAGAGGAGAACACTTGATGTGTCTGAAAGATACTAAACCAAAACTGATTTTGATAAGTTAATTTTTAAATTCTCCTTATCTTATTTGTGAAAAGTATTTTAGGCGACTCAATTAAAGAATGTACTTGTGGGGTAGGGCTGTGGCACACCTGATTGAGCATTAAAATTACAATGTACGATGATGACCCAGGTTCATGCTCCCAAACCCTACCTACAAGAAGAAAACTTCACCAACAGTGAAGCAGTGCTTCCCATGTCTCTCTTTCTCTCTCCTTCTGTAACTTCCCCTTCTCTCTCAATCTGTTTCTATCCAGTATAAATAAGTATATGCTGTAAAAATTTGCATATTATGAATGCAGCTCCAGTAAGCGGAGGAAGCAGTAATGATCTGGAGACGTACAGAATAAGTGAAAAGAACATAATGTTTTTTCTTTGCTGAACTCATTTTTTGACCTATCAGTTAACATTCTTGCATGCACTACACTTAAATTCACATTCATTAATTAATAATACCTTTTACTATAAACTATGGATACAATCACAGACCTCCTAAGTCTTTGTTTTGGTTTAACTTTTCTAGACAAACATATTTAAATCTTGTAGTGTTGGTGATAATTTAGAAGGACTTTGGGCACAAATCTATTTCAGCTCCTGTATTTTCTACGAAAGCGCTTATGAAATATTTTCTAAATAGTCATTTGGAGTGGATCTGGTTTTTGTGGCACTTTCTGACTTTATGCCCCCCCACCTTTTATTTTTTTTGTAATTGATTGGTATTTTTTTTTAAAATTTTTTAAAAATACTTCTTTATTTCCTTTTTGTTGCCCTTGTTGTTTATATTGTTGTTGTAGCTATTATTGTTGTTGATGTCATCGTTGTTAGAAAAAGAGAAATGGAGAGAGGAGGGGAAGACAGAGATGGAGAGAGAAAGATAAACACCTGCAGACCTGCTTCACCATCTGTGAAATGACTCCCCTGCAGGTGGGGAGCCAGGGGCTTAAATCGAGATCCATATGCCCATCCTTGTGCTTCGAGCCATGTGCGCTTAACCCACTGTGCTACCACCTGGCCCCTAGTTAAGTTCATTTTATTAAATATGGACTAATTGGTCATTAAATAAATATGTATAATGACTAACTTCTATAGCAAAGTAGGGAGATAAATATAAATTAATATTGTTCTATAGTTTAAAGTAGAAGCTTTCATGGCTAGGCAGTGTTGCACCTGGTTGAGCACACATAGTAGCATGCACAAGGAACCAGGTTCAAACCCTGGTCCCTACCTGCAAGGCAGAAGCTTCATGAGCGGTGAAGCAGTACTACAGGAGTCTTTCATTTTCTCTCTAGCTTTCCCTTCCCTCTCAACTGCTCTCTATCCTATCATCAAAATAAAAAAAAATAAGTTAGTAGAAAATAAATTAAAGCAAAAACTGGCTGTCAAAAGCAATGGATTCATATTGTAGGTACAAGCCCCAGCCATAACCCTGATGACCAAAAAAAAAAAAAAACTATATATATATATGTGTGTATATGTATATGTGTGTCTGTGTGTGTGTATGTATGTGATGGGGATGTGTGAGTGTGCATGTGCATGGTATAAAATGATAGTCTAGGCTCATCTGCATTGTGGTTGTCTAGTTTTCCCAATATTGTTTATTAAAACTGTCCTTTTCCCACTGTATATTATTTTTGCCCCATTTATAAAACAAATATATAGGTCATATGTGTGATGTAGGTTTATTTCTGGGTTTTCAATTATCTGTGTGTCTGTTTTTATGTTACTACTGTACTAATTTGATTATTTTAGCTTTATAGTCTAGTCTTAAGTCAGGGAGCATGGTGTCTACAGTATTTTTCTCTTAAGATTGCTTCAGCTCTGTGGGCTGCTTGTGATTTCATATAAATTTAGAAATGCTCTATTTCTCTCAAAATGCCATTGCAGTGAACCCCTACCATTAGTTCTTTTTTTTTAACTTAAAAATTACTTATTTATTTGTTTATTTATTTATTGGATACAGACAGAATGAAATTGAAAGGAATTGGGGAGAGAAAAGTAGAGACACACCTGCAGCACTGCTTCACTACTTGTAAAGGTCCAAGCTCACATTCTGTGGTCATAGCTAGGAACATTCTAGGCTGCACCCATTTGAGGACTGGTCTTTCTTGAGTGGCAGGGTATGTTGACCCAACCTCCCTTTGCAGAGTGGGGCAGTCCCTGCCATTCTTGTTCCACATTAAAGGCAAGGTCCTGTAGAGGCCCACAAGAGCATCTACTATGTTGTTCCTGATTGAGATTACCAGTGATGGTGGAGAGAGGGATCTGTTAGGGGTCTAGGCCTATTATCTCTGTGGGAATCCCAGATGATGGGTTGGCCTGGTAGTGACATCATTAGAGTGTGCTAGTCTGTTGCCCTTATCCAGCTTTTATAGTCTTTTGAGATTTAGATTGGAAAGTTTCCACCAATACTTTCCTCTAAGTATTTAAAAGTTTTTTGTCTAACATCCAGGTCCTTGATCTATCTGGAGTTGACTTTTGTTTCTGGTGAGATAAAATGGTTCCATTTCATTCTTCTGTATGTTTGCACCATTTATTGAAGAGAGTCTCCTTCCTCCATTGTTTTCCTTTGGGACTCTTTATCAAAATTAAATGTCCATAGGTATGAAGGTTTAGTTCTAGGCTTTCAATTCTGGTCCACTGGTCTGTGTAGCTATATTTGTTCTAATACCAGGCAGTTTTGATTATGATGGATTTATAATATAATTTGAGATTTGGGAGTGTTATGTCTCTATTTATGTTTCTTTTTCTCAAGATTATTTTGGTGATTTTAGGTGTTTTCTAGCTCCAGGTAAATTATTGTAATTTTTGTTCTCTTCTCTAATGGAAAATTGGTTATCTCAATAAATTTGTATATGGCTCTGGATAGAATATTCATATTCATGATATTAATTATTCTATTAATTCATGAGCATAGACTATCTTCCCATTTCTCTGTATCATTTCCTATTTCTTTGAATAAGGACTCATAGTTTTCATTATATACATTTTTCAGTTCATTGGTTAGGTTTACTCCTAGATATTTTATTTGTTGATTTTGCTGCAATAATGAATGGGAGTGATTTCTGGATATACACTTCTGACTCAGTGTTTTTTAAAGCAATGTCATTGATTTTTGTACATTTATTTTGTAGCCTAACACACCTTGCTATATTGCGTAAAAATAAATAAATAAATAAGACAGAAGAAAGGTTTAAAGATAGTCTCATACATCTTGGAACCTTATTGTTCCAGAACCTTACCTTACTAGGGAATGATAGAAACAAGTTGGGGTTATGAGCTGACCTGCCAATGCCCATGTCCAATGGAGAAGCAATTATAGGAGCCAGAACTCCCACTTTCTGCACCCCTAAAATAATTCTGATCCATACTCCCAGATGGGGAGAAATGATAGGGAGAAGATAACTAGAGAGCACTGAACTCCAACTCCATCAGGAATCAGAGAGAGAAGAACTTGAAAAAGGGAGGGATATTTGGATGTAGTAATAGGTTTATGAATGACTTGGAAAGGAAGATAAGATGGGACCCTAAAAAACAAAACAAAACAAAAAATGGGCAAATATATACAACTATAGACAGACAGTGGTAGAAATAATAGTAATCCATATCTACAACCTTGGGAGAACTGCTGTAGCTTACAATGGAGAGACTGAGGATCCACAACTCTAGTGGTAGGAATAATATGAAATTGTACCCCTGTTATCTTGTAATTTTTTGAAGCAATTTAAATCATATATATAAATATATATAATCATATATATAAATATATAATAAATCATATATAAAATACATATAATCATATATATAATAAATATATAATATTATATAAGAAAATAAATATATAATATATTAAATCATATATAAAATATATATAATCATATATATATATATATATATATATATATATATAACAAAACAAACACAAAAAAACCTGGTTCCTTATTCATCATAATGTTTCACTCAGCCCAGTGCACCACCTTCTGGCCCCACACCTAGACATTCTTGATGATTCAACTCAGTCCATGATTTGTAGCTGTCTTATAGATGTGTTTATAGAAAGAGGACTATGACAACAGCCACTTCTGCTACAGATTGCTCTCCCATCTCTATGTCTCAGAAACTTTGACTGTTTTACTAACATTGCCCTATCCCCCAAACCCCCCCCCACACACTTTTTTTTTTATCCATTTTGTCATCACTGGGGCTTCACAGCTTTGGGATGACTTGTTCTTTCCTCAGGTAGACACCACAGCTATGAAGCTTCCTCAAGTATAGTAGGTGCCAGGCTCAAACCTGGTCATGTGCATGTCAAAGCGACTGCACTGTCCTCTTGTACTTAATACAAGATTAAGTATTTTCTTTAGGTGTTTATGATAAGTACAATGGGTGCATTGGATCGACCTTCTCGTGGTGCATCCCGTGAGTACCCATTCATTGGGGAAACTGACGGTCCTTCCTAGCCGACTGAATCCACATGGATCCCAGTCACTTTCAAAGCCAGCAACAAGCAGCTCCTGACAGCTTTCCAGCTGTTGATCCTGCTACGCTGTTAACTGGCTACGGAAGAAGGGCAAACGCTAGAAGAAGAATAAGTACAATAAAATGTGCTTGTGAGATTTTTTTTTTTAGATTTAGTTACACATTTAACTATTATCTTTTTTCCTGAACTTCACTGAGGTATAACTGACACATACAACCTATATGTTGAATTTGTATAACTTGATACTTTAATAGACATACACACTGTGAAATAATCAGCCGAGTCATGATAATTAGCATACTTTCACCTCACTTATAGTTTCCTTTTGTGTGTAATGAGAACATTTAAGATTAACCCTCTTAATATGTCCTTAGTTTACATATAGTGCCATCTATAGTCATAATGCTTTATATCGTGACAACTTACTTCTCTGGCTTAGCTAGCTCTTTATGACACTTGATCATATAAGGTCACTTCCTCTTTAATAAAAAAAAACCTGCCTATAGATAAATATGGGCAGAATTACTGCTTTCCTCCAAAATTCTTCAAAAGGAGATATCAGTTTCTAATATAATTCTGGGTATAAATACCCAAATTTGGGTATAAATACCCAAATAGCCATCCTCTATCTAATGTTTAGTTGTAGATACTGTTTTAAAAAGCCTTATAATCTGTGCAGTCTAATCACACATCCAGCCCCTCCCCTACACATATACCTTCTGCATGGTAGTTAGTTCTTATTTCCATATAGATGGCGAGGGACAGAAAGAGAAGGGGAGGCAACCATGTGATAGCTGGGGACTCAAACCTGCATCTCTAAATATGGTCAATTATTATATGTGTTTTAGGGGATGAACTATCTCTCAGCCCACAATAAATAAATATGTTTATAAAAAACCTGGGAAGTCATTGCATTGTAACTTTATTTTTTTATTCACTTTATGAGAAAGAGATACAGAGAAAATATACATAAAGGGAGAGAGAACAGAGCTGCTACTCAGTTCTGGTTTATGGTCGTGCTGGGGATTGAACCTGGGACCTCAGAGCCTCAGACACAAAAGTCTTTTGCGTAACCATTATGCTATCTCCTTGGACCTGATTTTGACTTTTCAAAATCATGAATGCCCATGTCTTCCTCTCTTAGATAATTAGAATGAGAGTAATAATCTCTTTTGTGTCCTACTTGTAATAATCCATAGCCCATGGGTAAGGAACATCTTGTGAAAACAATGCTCCAGGACTCTCCATTTTATTACAAACCAAAGAAGAATAAGTGAAGGGGTTGGAAAATTTAGATCTCCATGGGAGAGAACTGATAGCAAGGAGATATCTGAGCTCTATCCAATAACCTCAAGTAGGGCCAAGGAGATAACATAGCAGTAGAGCACAAGACGTCCCTACATGAGGTGCAAGGTCCAGGCCCTTACATTACATAGGCTAACTCTTCTGAGCATTCCTTTGCTTTCTCTGGCGTAACAGTGAACTAGTAAGACTATCAGGGTAGCTGAAGTTGGAGGTAAGGTACAAGTCAGAGACTGGTCCTCACAGCAATAAGGATAGCTTTATTGCTGTGGTGTCCACACCCGTCCTTTAGAAAGTTGGCCAGGAGCAGAGTAGTAAAGCCGTAACAAAGATGTATATATATATATATATTTTTTTTTTTCCAAATGGACTATGCAATGTCCTTTTTTCAGCAGAAGACAGAACTATCTTAGATGCCAGAATGCAAATGAAGTTGTGATTTTTATTTTCTTTCTTTAAAAAAAAACTTAAATTATCTTTATCTATTGGATAGAGACAGCCAGAAATCAAGAGGGAAGGGGAGATAGATAGATAGATAGATAGAGAGAGAGAGAGAGAGAGAGAGAGAGGCAGAGAGACATCTGCAGCACTGCTTTATCACTTGCAAAGCTTTACCTTTGCAGGTGGGGACTGGGGCTCAAAATCGAGTCTTTGGACTTTATAACATGTGCACTCAACCAGGTGCACCACCTACATAGCCCCTGGTTTTCTTTATTATTAATTTTTTAAAAATATTTTATTTTTTATTTATTTACAGATGGAAATTGATAGAGAAGGGAGAGAAAGAGACACCCACAGCACGAAGCTCCCATCCACTGCAGGTAGGGACTAGGGGCTTAAACCTTGGTCCTTGTACATTGAAAAATGTGCACTCAACCAGCTATGCCAGTACCTAGCCCTCTGGTTTTGGTTTTCAGGTTTATTAGGGAAAAGAAAAGTAAACACAGAATTCAACTATTGTTCTAACACCTAAGATTTTTTGAGGGGAGTAAACTAATGTGTTCCTGGAGGTGGGAGCCTTAAGAAGAGCCTTCAGATTACATTACTTCAGTCCTACTCTCATCAGTTAGTGGGTTGCAACGTTAACATTTCTAGTTGAATGGCCGAAATCCAAAACAACCTTTTTTAAAAAAAAAATATATTTATTTTCCCTTTTGTTGTCCTGGTTTTTTAAAATTATTGTTGTAGTTATTATTGTTGTAATTGATGTCATCGTTGTTAGATAGGACAGAGAGAAATGGAGAAAGTAGGGGAAGACAGAGAGGGAGAGAGAAAGATAGACACCTGCATATCTGCTTCACCACTTGTGAAGCGACCCCCCTGCAGGTGGGGATCTGGGGGCTCGAACCAGGATCCTTAGGCCAATCCTTGTGCTTCCTGCCACTTGCGCTTCATGCCACATGCACTTAACCAGCTGCGCTACTGCCAGACTCTCCCAAAGCAACATTTTTGAAGAGTCATTTTCAGACTGGAACAGGGAGGAAAACACAAGTATGAAATTGATAGATACCAGTGAAAGCAGTTATAGTTAGAGCTATGTCTCCTTTTGTTTTTTAGCAGAAGCTCAAAAAACAAGCCTCATAAAATCAGAGCTCATTTAGAATTCTCTAGAAGATATGCTGCTCTATTAATCTGTGCACAGAACTTTTCTTAACACAACTTTCCCATTTATTTCGTGACCAGGGAGTGAGAAGTGACACAAGGTTGTTGGGTGTGAGATGTGCATCTGCACTCACTTTTCTAATAGTGCTTGCTGCTCTTAGCTTCATCTGGATAATAAGACCTTGATGTGAGTGTCTTCTACTTATTCTGGACATGTGTCAGATGTTAACCTTATTAAAATAATCAAAACACACAATTAAAGTTCAACTTACTGCAGTCTAATTAGAAATGTGGCTAATTAAAAAGTTACCAACAGTATCATATTTCACCAAACATCCAAACTGATATTTTTTATATTTATTTATTTATTTTCCCTTTTCTTGCCCTTGTTTAACATTGTTGTGGTTATTGTTGTCATTGTTGTTGGATAGGACAGAGAGAAATGGAGAGAGGAGGGGAAGACAGAGAGGGGACTAGAAAGATAGACACCTGCAGACCTGCTTCACTGCCTGTGAAGCAACTCCCTTGCAGGTGGGAAGCTGTGGGCTCGAACCGGGACCCTTATGCTAGTCCTTGTGCTTTGCACCACCTAAATTTAACCCGCTCGCCACCGCCCAACTCCCCAAACTGATACTTCGTATCTAAGGCATCCTGAACAAGCCTATCCAATCGATTTTTTTAAGTTACTCATATTTTTAATTACTCATATTTTGAGTGAATTTTCTGTCCATTGCTAAGTAAAACAGAATACAGTGAACCAGTAATAGCAATCACAAAGGTTTTGAGATATTTCATTTTAAGTGCAGATATTGGTTATTCTTGTGTCCTATAAAGTTATAAATTAAATTCACTACTTTTTGACTGAAAAAAAAATCTATACAGTCTTATTTTAATGAAAGTACAGCTCTTTCTTTTGAGAGAAACTAAATCTTATAATAGTAAATGCATTTTCACTGCATATTCTGAAAACGTTCTAGTTCAAGAAATGACTGTAGGGGGCTGGGTGGTAGTGCAGAGGGTTAAGCGCACATGGCACGAAGTGCAAGGACTCACTCAAGGATCCCAGTTCGAGCCCTCAGCTCCCCACCTGCGGGGAGGGGGGGTCGCTTCACAGGTGGTGAAGCAGGTCTACAGGTGTCTATCTTTCTCTCCCCCTCTCTGTCTTCCCCTCCTTCTCTCTGTCCTATCCAACAACAACAACAACTGCAATGGCAACAATCACAACAATAACAAAGGAAACAAAATAGAAACGATGGTAAAGAATCTAGTTTAAAAAGAAACAATACGTTTTATTTAGAGGGAACTTACTGGTTTTATTTATTTTTTAATTTTTATTAGCAATTTAATAGTTATTTACAAGACTAGAAGATAATAGAGGCATAGTTCCACACCACTTCCACTACCATGATTCTGCAAAAATCTTAGAAATGGGTTGACTACTTTTGTTTTCCAAGTTCATGTGTTTCAATTCTCTATATTTCATATGTGAATGAAACCACCTAGTAGTTGTTCTTCACTCCCTTCCTTAGTTCACTAAACATAATCACTGCCAGTTTCACTCATTTTATCACAAATGACACAATGTCATCTTTTACTTGCTGGGTAGTACTCCATTGAGTAGATATCCCATCACTTTTCATCCAGTCATTAGTTGATGAGTGGTTATGTTGTTTCCATATTTTGGCTATTTTGAATAATGAGCCTACATACATGAGGGACAGCACATTTCTTTTATGCATTATTTTTTTTAATGCATTAGGTTCACATACTTAGTTTTTTTTTTTACGTAGTGCAATTTATTTGAGATGCATACTTGTGGTAAAACCTCATTAGTTTCTCTCTGGTGAAAATAAGTTTGTTGAGCAGCTAAAAGAGGTAAGACAGGTGTGGAGTACATACTATATTGAGTAACCTAAAGAGCTTTGTTTTATTCACTCTTAAGACATATTTATTTGCAAGCTTGTCACTTGACCTATTTACATTATTTTAGGATGCATTTCAGCATAGTTATTACTAAAACAAATGCATAAAAGTCATATAATCAGGATGTGTGTAGTGAGTGAGCAAAGACTAAGGATCTTCAGCTACATCTTCCTTACCATCCTCTGGCCCCTATATGCAACCTTATTTCAGGGAAAGTTCTAAAAGTTTCCCCCTCCCTCACCAGCCCCCCCCACTACACACACACACACACACACACACACACACACACACACACACACACACACACTACCTTATCCTTTGTGAAAATATATGAGCAACTAGGAGTTTTGGAAAGTGTTAATGTTGGTAAAATATTATTTCCCGTATTTGAGATATTCCAGTGGAAGTTAATAATTTTCACAAGGATTTGGCATCCAGTGTGTATTCCTCTTTGTGTGAATTAGTGTTTTAGAAAAGTCCTAATAGAAGGAGAAAAGAGGTCAGATTTACTCAGCTTTTATTCATTTTCTTATTTTATTTTTATAGATCTTGTATTTAGAACCAATTAGTCCAAGAGATCTACTGTTGTGTTCTGACCCAAGTTGTCTCATTAAAACAAAGCTTTATCCAAAGCCTGACTAGGTCAGCTGGTGGCTGAGGTGGGGAAATACATGGGGAAAGCCTAGTTCTGGTTATTGGAAATCACAGATTGGAGAGAGAGAGAGAGAGAGAGAGAGAGAGAGAGAGAGAGAGAGAGAGAAGAGAGAGAGAAATGGGGTGTGGGGTGGTGGTGGTAAGAAAAGTTGACAGCACAGAAACCACACATAATACCACCCTACCATGCACTCAGTAGTCTACCCTGACTCTAAAACTACACTTAGTTCCACTATTTTTTTTTATTTAGATAAATTGATTGAACATAGTGCTTTATGTCATTTTCCTTGATTTCACGTAGAATGACTTTATGAACCTACTAGTTTTATCTTACTCTGTCTAAGGAGGTAACTCTTCTGAAATTAGAATGGTACAGATTTAAAAGAGCTATCAACATGTATCAACAACTGTGTTGTAAACTATTATTCCTGAATAAAACAATTTGAACATATTATAAATAAAAAGTAAAAGTTCCAGGAAAAGATTATAAAAATCACAAGATTCAGATGATCTGGAAACATTCTAGAATCTGCCAAATAGTATCCTGACTAGATGGGCATCTTAATTTTATTAACATCTAAGCTAATTAATGAAACTGATTGGACAAGCCTGTTCATATTAACTGAAAAGATATTCTTTTTTTTTCAAATCTGTATCTCTTGAAAGTTTATTGAAAGTTGAACTCAGTGGAATTAAAATGTGTCTCAACTAGTAAATGATTTCATTCATATGTGGAGTATAAAGAATTGAGACATTCAATCAATTTTCCCCTCTCATATTAATAGTGATTTATATGACTACAAATTAATAGGAGTGTACATAAACACCATTCCCACCACCAAAAGACTATGTCTACTCCCCTCTCCCACAGTGAAGCCAAACATTCTCCCTCACTCTCAACCTAGAGAGTTTTACTTTGGTGCCCTATTCCAAACTCAGTCAAATCCTGGTTTGAGTTGCTTTCTCAACTTCTGTTTATGAGTGGGATCATACCATACTTGTCTTTGTCTTTCTGACTTTGCTCATTTAACATTCTTAACTGGTTTATCTTGAACCAGGTATCAACATACAGTGTGTGTAATTGTGTTTGATTTCAAGTATTAATGTAACTATTAACTTTTCCTTTAAGGTTTATTAGATGTTGATAGTGATGCTCTCTGGCTTGGGCTATTATGTCTAGTGAGATTTCTGATTATTGCTTAATTTTCCTAAATCATGATCGATCTGTTCAGATGTTCTGTTTGTTCTTCAGTCCTTTTTAAATATTGTATGTTTGTGGATTTGTTGATTTTAGGGCTGGGGGGGGGGATAGCACACCTGGCAGACCTCAGGTCCCTATCTGCAGGGGTCAGCTTCAGGAGCAGCTGAGCAATGCTGCAGGTATCTCCTAATTTTCACTCATCCCCTATTAAAAAAAAAAGAAAGAAAAGATGAAAAGAAAGAAAGGCCCTTGGGAAAAGATGATAGAGTTATGTAGACACAGAGCTTCGGAGATAAGCCTGATGAGAAAAAAAAAAGTTAATTTCTTCTAGATAGTTCACTTATTTATAATACTCCCTTCAGATTCTCCCTATTTCTGCAGTATCTGTTGTGTTTTCTTTTCTTTTCTTTTCTTTCCTTTTCTTTTCTTTTAACTCCAGGGGTATTGCTGAGGTCAATGCCTGCACTACAAATTCACTGCTCCTAGCAGTCATTTTTTTTCCATTTTACTAGATAGGACATAACAGAAATTGAGAGAGGAGAGAGAGATAGGAGAAAGAATGAAAGATAGACACTTGCAGACCTACTTCACTGCTTGTGTTTTAGGTAAATCCAGATATTACCTGCTTGTGTTTCAGGTAAATCCAGATATTACCTTTAGTCACATAAGAACCTAATAGTTCTTAGCTCTCATACAAAGTAAAATATTCAGAAGAGAAGTGACTTATTATATATGACAACTGTATGTCATGAAAGTCAAATCTCTACTATTTATTCTCTAGAACAGAGCAAATTTTTCCTCAAAGTAATATTCCTGGCTGGTGGGAGAAATAGTGCATTTATAAGGAAGTAATTGTTATCCTGATATTGTAAATATTGAGCCAACTGTCTGACAGAATAAGTTCATCTCCTAAGATACATAAATTTCTGAAAGTTTATTGATTTGTTGAAAAATAAGCTCTTAGTATTTGAAGAATAAACCAGTCCAATTGAGTTTGTGAGTGACAGGCTGTATCAGGGGACTTGACAAAGAGTTATTTGGATTTGAAAAAAACTCAAAAAATCTTTGTTATAAATATAAACATATAGATGTGTACATAAGTAGTGCTATTAAGCTGTACCAGTTTGCTTTATCAAGTACCATTTTATAGGTTATGCATTTTCTATGTTTTAAACAAGAAACATTGTAGGGATAGTAAACAGAGAAACGGAAATAGAAAATAGACATCAAAATATTAATTATGCCATTTCAGGATGATGATGATGTATAATTAAATGCTTCCTAACTTACGGTGGTGCTGTGGATTGAACCTGGGACCTTCCAGCCTTGGGCATCAAAGTCTTTATTGTCACCAGATCACTGCTCAACTCTAAGTTTTTCCTAGTGCAATAAATGTATTTTTTTCTCTTTTTTAAAAATATTTATTCCCTTTTTTTGCCCTTGTTTTTTTTTTATTGTTGTAGTTATTATTGTTGTTGTCGTTGTTGCATAGGACAGAGAGAAATGGAGAGAGGAGGGGAAGACAGAGAGGAGGAGAGAAAGATAGACACCTGCAGACCTGCTTCACCGCCTGTGAAGCCACTCCCCTGCAGGTGGGGAGCCGGGTTTGAACCGGGATCCTTATGCCGGTCCTTGTGCTTTGCGCCACCTGCGCTTAACCCGCTGTGCTACAGCCTGACTCCCAAAAGTATGTATTTTTTTATCTTGTTCAAATCTTGTTTACTTTCTTATGTAAACAAAGGATGGTATAAATGGAGCCCAATTCCTTAAGTAACTATTTTTTTTTCAGAAACTGTCGTAACTAATGTAAAGACCGATACTAGCTGGTGTTGATAGAACACCATCAAATGTTCTGACAGGTCATTTTCTTATTTATCCTAGAAGGTATTCTCAGCAACACACTCAGTCTGCTTAATGAGAACCCACATAGGCCAAAGTGAAAGCACAGTTTAAACAAAGATGTTTTCTTACATATTTCTCAAACCTATGAATTTTCTGTACAGCAAAACTACATAACTACATACTGTGCCACTAACAGTAGTATTTTTAATAATAAAAAAGAAATGTACCATAATAACATATTAATTTGGTTTTATTAGTCACATTAATTTGTCTTATTATAAGTTTTGTTCTCATTACATTACCACATATTCCCAAAGTGCGATTCCGATCCTAGTTCATGATCAATAACAAACATAGAATGTCAGGTATTTATTGATGTATAAATAACAGCAAGACTGGTATTTATAAAGGAGCTTACAAGTAGCATAGAGTGGAGAAAAACATACTTAAGGACTATGGGACCTTCATAATTATCAGAAGGGAAGGGAGGTGGGTAGATAAAATAAAAGGAAATGCTTGTATAATGATAGAATTTGGACTTTTAGTTATAAACATATTATCTTACAAACAGATGTTGACTTTCAGTGACACACATCTGAAATTTAGCTAATATCATGGTGCAGCATGACTTCAGTAGACATTTATAATTTAGGGGGCCAGGCAAGTGGCACATCTGGTAGAGTGCACATATTAGAGTGCAGGAAGACCTGGGTTCAAGTCCCTGGCCCAACTTGCAGAGGAAAAGTTTCATGAGTGGTGATGCAGATGTATCTTATTTTATATCTCCTCCTTTTTGTCTCTAGCTAATAAATAAAACAAAATGTTCTTTAAAAAGGTTATAATCGTTAAGTAATTTTAGTCACAAATTTAAGTACCTAGCACTAGAATAGAAAGTCTCTAATGAAGTATTCCTTAGTTATACTTTTCCTTCTAGTCTCTCCTTCATATTTTTTAATATGTCATTGCATCTCCTTCTAAAATTTGGCAATAACTATTTAACTAAATGTATTGTCTACTCACTAGATATACTTCTATTTATGATACTATGGTCTTGTTTTGTCACTAGGATATACTCAGTTTTCATTACAATAAATCAAGCATCAGTGAACATAAAATGGTGGAAGTTAAAGAACGATTAGATCCACACAGTATCTGTATGAACAAATATGTCCCATTCTAACACCATTTCAGGTTCACTTACTACTACCAATTTTTCATAAAGGTTACTGTCACTAATCTTCCTTTGCTAGTCAGAAAATTTGTATTAATCTAGTTGGAGTCAGGTAAACTGAACTAATCTGGGAAATAAGTATGATCAAGGTAGAGTTTATCTCTGAGCTGTAGTTCTCTAGTTTAACTACAAGGACTCCTAGAATGCATAGCCACTTTCACATAGATCTTGATTTTAGAATAAGAATACAAAAATTAGTACAACATGCATGGAATCAGTTAAAAACTAGTATTTTTGTTTGCTCTAGTTTTTATAATGGAGTTTGTTGAGAGGCAGAGTATTTTTCTCAGATTTGTTAAATAAAGAATATGGAATACATTTACCTGGTAAGTGCAGAACTAGAAGTAGAGAAGTTATCCTGGAATTCAATAAGACCATGACTAAGCTATATCAGAATATGCCTTAAAGTTCGACAATAAGTGTTGCTGGCAAAAATCTCAGTGGGTGCTAAAATTAGTATGTGAAAAATTATAGGAAATTGAATATATACACAGAATATCTGCAATGCATATTACTTAAGGAAGAAATAATCTTTTCAGTTGACATGTCTGCCAGACACCACTTAACCGGCAGTTTGGATTTAAAATCACCAGTAATGGGACAGATCAATAACCTGAGAATTCTGCAATGAATTCTGAGTATTTCTGCCAAAAATAATAATAAAATTACCTTAGTCTAATTGAGAGGCAAAAATTAGTCAAACTCAAATTGAGGCACAGTTGCAAATAATTGACCGATACTGTCCAAATGTACCAAGAATACAAAAGACAAAGGCAGAATAATTGATACTTAGGGATTGAGAGAACTGTGGCAATGAAATGGAAATTGTGAGACTGAACTGGACCGCTGACCAAAATAAGAACTAAAAGATACTCTGGGATATAGTTGGTAAAATTGGAGTAACTATAAATTTAATAATGAAATTGAATCAGTATTAGTGCCCTGATTCAAAGCATTATATGGTAGATATGAAAGATAGACTCATTTTTGCACAAACATTTCAGGAAAATACATATAGAAAAAGAATATTAGGGGCCAGGTGGTGGCACACTTGGTTAAGCGCACACATTACAGTGCACAAGGACCCAGGTTCAAGCCCCTGGTCCCCCCCTTAAAACAAATATGATGTTAACATTCAGCAGATTTTGGTGAATGGAACACAGTTTTGTAATGATCAACTGATTTATAAAGTTAAAACAGGACCAGGGGAAATAGCACAGGAATTTATGCAATAGGGTCTCATGCCTGAGGCACCAGAGGTCCCAGGTTCAATCTCTACACCACTTGAACTCTTGTTCTAAACAATTCTTTAGTGAAATAAATGGAGGAGGGAGGTAGAATAAGAGTAAGGAAGAGTAAATTAAGGAGTTTTGAAATATCAAGTTATTACTATCTATCTCTTTCAAAAAGAGGGCTATAGAAAAAAAAGCAAAGTGTGCCCTGTAGAATTCCCATTTGTATGATGTTTTGTGTATTACCTCACAGTTTCTGTAACAAAATGAGATGCATTCAGCCTCTGTCTGACTATGGAAAATGCAGTGAGTGGATGATATTTATTTGTATTTTTTTCCTCCATGATTGCTGATATTATCAGATCACTTTTATCATAATATTAGGTAGAGTCTGAATTTTAGTCATGACACACATTCAATAGCAAGTGAGACCCATTTACATTTTTTTTAATGTTTGACTATGAATGTCAACAAATTTGCTGTCAGTTTTCCTATAAATGGAGTTGAAAATAAAAAGACCTATGTGAAGGATATCTCAGAGCATTGCTCTCTGGGACAAAGTTTAAAATAACTTTTAACTTTATCTCCAATTTGGCCACACCTACTTCTCATTATTTGTTCCTCAACTTTATAGACATAACAGTGCAGTGGAATCCTTCCTCATCTCCTGTTTTTCATACCTAAAGAAAATATGCAGGCTAGATCTCCAGATCTAAATATTCACATTCTCAACAGACTGTGTTTAATTTGAGCAGGGTAGACAGTGACACACCCAGTAGAGCACACATGTTACCATGCATAAGGACCCAGGTCTAAGACTCAGGCTCTTAACCAGCAAGGGAGGAAATCATGAGCAGTGAAACAATATTTTCATGTCTCTCTTTCTCTCTGTTTCTATTCTATCAAAAATAAAAAAAGAAAGAAAGAGAAAATGGCCACCATGAGCAGTGGCACTGATCATTGTGCAGGCACCAAACCTAAGTAATAACTGTGGTGGCAACTAAAAAAAAAAAAGTATAGTTTGAAACTTAGAAAATCTGAATTAACTTATCCAAACTAGTTATAAAACTGCAAATGATGCCTGAGTGAAGGAAACAGGGCACTAATCTGACCACCATAAAAGGTCAAGAGACTTATACAGTATTGTGTTTCCAGATGAAGGCTGAATAGATGTGGAAAGATAAATTCTGCATCAGGTAGGCGAATTGAAATGATCACTTACTTCATAAGAAATTGATCTAATTGCACTGAAATATACCATAGGCAGAATAAATTTAATCCAGAGATAAGAAATCTATTAATATAATATAATTTCTATAATATTAATTAATGAAATTTCACTTTGTAGAAAAAGTATAGTCTGAATGATTTCAATAGTCTGGTGAATTGCTTCATTTTCCTACTCTGTATTTCAAATTTGGCTTGACAACAGTGATAGTCAGCAAGCTTAAATACACACACATACACACACACACACACACACACACACACACACACACACACACACACACTTATTCCTGGGGCCAGGTGGTGGCAGCATATCCAGTAGATCACACACTCTGCTCTGTGCAAGGACCCAGGTTTCAAGCTACCAGTCTTTATATGCAAGGGAAAAACTTTAGAAGTAGTGAAGCAATGTTTCAGGTATGGCTGAGAGTGAGACACTAAAAAACCACTAACTCTTGCTGCTGGTAGTGCTGGGCACCTGGGACCTCAAGCATGCAAGTCTTGTGTTCTAAAACACTGAGGATAAGTTTTGGTCTTAAGTTATCGTTTAATCTTTCAAAATGATCTCTCTTGGTAACATTCCCTACATACTTCAAATTAATAGGAATTCTGTTGTCTTTGGAGGAGTATATCTGAATGAAGCTTGAAGGCATCATGTCAATTGAGATAACCTCAAAAGGGAAGGATAAATACCAGGTGATTACACTCCTATGTGGATTTAAGAAAAAAAGACAGAAAAGGAAAACACAAACTGAATCTTGGACTGGGCTTGGTGTATTACACTAAAACAAAGGACTCTGGATAATGGAGGGGGGTGCAGTGGGGAGGGGCAGCTTTGGGTTCCTGGTACATGATAGTAGAAAGGGACTTCGGTTGGAGATGAGAGTGTTTTGTAGGTGAGAGTTTGTACCCATGTGTCAATAACTGTACTGTAAAACATTACCCCTCCCAATAAAGTGATCAAATAAAAATTAATAATGATTAGGTCAAGTTAGTTAGTAGTGTTAGACAGTAGTGTTGTTCCCTATTTTTATCATATTAACTTGTTCAGTCAGTTAACAAGAGGACTCATGGAAACATTAACTATAATTGTGGTTTTGTATATTTAAATGTATCAGTTTCTGCCATGTTTACCTTGAAGTTCTGTTAGTAAGAACATATATTTTAAGACTATTTTATTCTTTTGATACATTAATTTGTACTGAGTTATCTGCCTTTATTTCTGGAATACCTTTTGCACTAACAGTTTTTGTCTGGGTGTAGCTAGTTCAGCTTACAATTGCTTTATTTTGCTGACTTTATATGGATTAGTGCTTTTAAATACCATATTATTTCCTTTGTTTACTTATTAACTAAGTTTTACTATTATTTTTTATTGGTTTCTAAAAGTGATTATAGGAAATCTGCACATTAAAAATTTACTTACTACAAACATCAAAATTTTCTATATTATATAAGAAGACAACCTGTCAATTTTCATGTCCTCTACTAGTGCCATAAATTTTGGTTGTTGTATATATATATGTGCTGTATTTTTCTACTTTATATATAGTGGGATTATAAGACCAATAACTGTGTTGCTAGCTCAATTCTTCACTTTCAATCACTAAGTATGTCAAAATCTACTGACACTTTATTTGGTTAAATAGAAATGACACAAAGTCTGAAGTGAAAAGACTTACCCCTGTGCGAGGGTGATACATACAAGATCTTTTATTTTTTTTCACTTCTTTCAGCAAAAATGGGCACAATAATAATGATGATGTAACCTTGAGCATAAATATAATTGAGTAGTTTGGGATGGGAAATAATATTTTAAGCTGAACAAAAATGAATCTACATCAACTCTAATGATAACATATCACAAATACCGTTAAGCAGCCAATAGCTCCTGGCTCTGAGATGATGACTGTCATCTATCTGTAAGGGGTGGGATAGATTTTCCACATCCTTGTTCTCTGACACTAGACTTTCTTTCCTAGAGCTGACCATGTATTAAGAAAGGGAACAGAGAAAAGATCTTCATTCTCTGTACTCCCAATCAAACGTACAGCTAGAGGTTTTAGGTGAGTGCAATCAAGTGTAGGTTCATTCATCCAGCTTGGAAAGGAAGAAATAAAACTCTTTTTCTCAGAGCATTTAATCACTATGTAGAAAATGCAAGGAATACAGAGTCCATCAAATCAAGGACACTCACATTTGCTGTTTGGCTTTCCTCACTTTGTCTATAGATCACAGTTTCGCCTTTGGACAAGAAAGGTGTATTTTTTCAGATCTTGCAAGGATGAAAAATTAGAGAGCACCTAGTGAGGAATAAAGCTTGCTAAAAGGAAAGCTGGGTCAAGAGAAGATCTGCATCAGGAGGAGAGGAAATCTTGTTCAGCCTTACAGCACAAGTCAATCCAAAGGATGGAAGTATGTACATATTATAATACTTTATGAACATAAATACAGACAGTTGCACATTCTAATCTGACATAAACTGTTATAACAACTCTACCATAGAGAAAATGATGGACTATCATTTAAACGACTTGCATATAAACAACTAGGATCAAAGAAACAAAAGCAAATGTTCTAATCAGCATCAAAATTATTTTGTTTTGTTTTGTTTTTTTCCTCATCTCTAGGGGAAAGCTATAAGACTAAGAGAAGAGCTGCTTACTCCCAGGACAAGAGAAAGATCATAGTGGTAGAGTGAAGAGCTACAGGTTCCAGGATATATCCAGAGAAGGCCAGACTTTCTCATATTTTGTTGTCCCATTTCATACTGTCATTATAATGTTAGAAAGAAGGTTGGAAAGCAATTACAGAAGCCAGACCTTCCACCTTCTGCATCCCACAATGACCTTGGGTCCATACTCCCAGAGGGTTAAAGAATAGGAAAGCTATCAGGAGAGGGGATGGGGTACGGACATCTGGTGGTGAGAATTGTGTTGTTATCCTATGGTTTTGTCAATGTTTCCTTTTTATAAATAAAAAAATCTAAAAAAAAAAAAGAAAGAAGGGGTGTGGAAAGTCACTGAGACATTGCACTCTATTTTCTCATTTTCTATCATTCCCCCCCCACCAGGGTTTTTGCTGGGGCTCACACTGCCCCCCCCTCAGTTTTTGTTTTGCTTTGTTTTTGTCTTTTTCTCTTTTTGGGGGGAGAGAGAAGTGGAGAGGTTCGTAGTATATACCACTCCTGAAACTTTGCCCTTGTAGGTGGGGACAGGGAGTTCTATCTGTATCCTTGCTAATGTCAAGAGAGAGAAAATATAACTATGTTCCCATCTTTTAAGTTAAATTCAGCTCCTGCTTCCCAACAGTATACTGTTAGAATACTTTATTTTATTCTTGAATTTGAAGTTTTACAGAGACAGTCCTCCTCTGAGGAGCTGTCATTACTGCACTTAGTATGTGTCCAGTTACAAACTTAGACCTTCTTATAAAATGTAGTCTTTATAACTTTTAATGACAAATCTGGGTCTCCTTTCAAAGCTTATGTCCAATTTTAAATGGGCAAATTGTGCTCTTCCTTATAAAGGTAAAAGTAATTTGTTTGAGAGGAGAACACATTTTCCGTCAAAGTAATACTGCTATTCTGGAAGACTGTATTTGGTAATATCATCCCCTTGTAACATGATTAGCTTTAACCTGAAAGAAGAGAGACAGAAGCCACATAGTAGATGTCACTCAAGAGTATCAGTACTGTTGTATTTGTCAACTGTAAAACATTAATCTCCCAATAAAGAAATAAAAATACAGTGTCAGTAAGTACTACCTCTAGTCTGTAGAGAAGACCCTTTGTCAACAAATGGAAAATTGCTATTGCAATTGAGTTGTGCACTAAAGACTGGAAGACTGATAGTTATGACTAGAAATGTAAAGTCATATGTAATACAAATATATATCCTCTTATATAATATATATTCTCTTATAACTGTACTTTATGTATTTAAAATAATACTTATTTTGGGGAGTCCGATGGTAGCGCAGCAGGTTAAGTGCAGGTGGCACAAAGTGCAAGGACCTGCGAAAGGATGCCGGTTCAAGCCCCCGGCTCCCCACCTGCAGGGCAGTTGCTTCACAAGAGGTGAAGCAGGTCTGCAGGTGTCTGTCTTTCTCTTCCCCTCTCTGTCTTCCCCTCCTCTCTCCATTTCTCTCTGTCCTATCCAACAATGATGACATCAATAACAACAATAATAACTACAACAATAAAAAACAAGGGCAACAAAAGGGAATAAGTAAATATTTAAAAATATTTTTATGAGACAGAGACAGACAAGAACAGTGCTAGGGATCATATATGACTCCTCAGCAAGTCTTTTCTTGGGTCTCATCTAGATTTTCTATTTTATACTAGAATGATTTCCTTTGTAAACATAAAAATATTTTTATGAGACAGAGACAGACAAGAACAGTGCTAGGGATCATATGTGACTCCTCAGCAAGTCTTTTCTTGGGTCTCATCTAGATTTTCTATTTTATACTAGAATGAATTCCTTTGTAAACATATGTACTTAAGGACTTAAAGAGAACAATGTACTGCAAAAAAGTAACTCATTCACAAAATTTTGTTGTTAAAAGTTTCACAGACAGTATTGCTTTTCATTATTTGAAAGACTGGAGTTGGAAAGGAAAGAAGTCTGAAGGAGGGGGTGAGTTGGTGACTCACCTGGTAGAGTGCACACATTACATTGTGCATGGACCAAGGTTCAAGCTCCTTGTCCCCGTGTGTGTGTGTGTGTGTGTGTGTGTGTGTGTGTGTGTGCCTTCAGGTGGGATGAAGCAGTGCTACAGGTGTCTCTCTTTTTTTCTCCTTATTTCTATCTCTCACCCTCTACCAGAAAAAGGAAAAGAAAAAGAAACATCTAGTATGAATCCTTCTTATGGAAAATGAGGGGATGAAAGTACTAGTTTTAGACTGTGTGTTCTCATCCTTAATTTGTTTGCAGAGTTTTTTCTTAAAACTTATGGATGGTAAAAGGTTCCATTGGTTCTTTCTGTAAAATTCCCCATTGTGAACAATGATGTCTGAATGTTTTGAAGACTTCTTTATGTGACTATGAAACTTTCAAGCACTTTTAAAAGTCTATGGATTTGAGAAGCAAGGGGAAGGAGTTAATTTGTGTGTGTGTGTGAAAAGTTTTTTAAATGAAGAAATCCTACAAGAGCTGTCAAAGTCCATTAGGAGGGCCATGTTTGAAGGGCAAGGGACAATAGTCTTGAACAATAAGTTAGACAACATCCAAACCTGGGGAAGGACTAGATATATAAATCTACCAAGCTAACATTATCATCTTAATGTAAAAAATAACCTCCTGAAGATACATATAAATTTAACCTGCAAAAAACAAAGCTGGTTATACTATCAGCCAATTTCTCAGCAGAAACTACAGGGCAAGAAGGTTGGGATCAGATATTCAAAATATTGCAAGATAAACATTACCAGCTAAGAACACTCTAGGCTGACAAGCTATCCTTCAGATCTGAAGGAGAAATAAAGGTTTTCTTAAACAAACAAAAGCAGAGAAAGCTCATTGCCACTAGAACTTCTCTTCAAGAAATGTTGAAAGGAGCTCTTTCTCCTAAAGACAAAATAAAATAAAATAAAATAAAATAAAATAAAAAGACAAAAGCACACAAAACTCTGTGTGAGGTGATAGACTGAAACAGAATGCTAACTATTGTAGAATAGGATATTAAATAGGTCTTTATAACACAAGGGGTCAGACACTAAACAGAACTATAATTACTACAATTTGATTATAAACTGTATTGTTATAGTTTATCTTCTATCTGGAAATTATGTTTTCAATGAGATATTTTATACAAACTCATAGTAGCCACATAATAAAGATACAGAACAGAGACACAAAGAGAAACTGCTATATCACTATGGAATCCAATCATCTTAAGAAGGTAGAGACAAAAGAAAAAACACCAATAGGAAGTTCTACATTCACTAATGCCTCTAAATATATTAAATATGTTATATATTAGTTATTAAATATAGTCAATGTATTAAACAGAACATTCAAAAGTCACAGAGTTACTGAATAAGTAAAAACAAAACTAAACTATGTCCTTCCAGCAAAGGTCTCATTTCAGCTCTGTAGACACACAGAGACTGAAAGTGAAGAAATTCAAGATATTAAGTAAGAAATGGTAATGAATGAAAATATGATTTGCCACACATATAGAAGATAAAATAGACCTCAAACTAAAAATGGTAATAAGCAACAAAAGACACCTATTGTATAATTTACATCAATTATATATTAAAAATTATGACAATCATATATACTCCCAATATCCAAGCTTTAAATATATTGATCAAACAATAATAGAGCTTATGGAAGAAATATACGAGAATACAATAATTGTGGATGACTTCAGTATATCAGTATAGTAACAGATAGATCAACCAGAGAGAAATCAACAAGGGTACATTGAATTTGAATACACTTTTGAACATTTAGTAGATATATATTAAGCAAACATAATACATACTTCAGAGTACATTGTATGATATAACACAAGACTTATCATTTTAAAAAGCCTTTTAAAAGACTGAAATCATACCAACTATCTTCTCTGTTCAAGATAGCACAGAACTCGGAATCAACACAAAGAAATTGAGTAGATGTATGCAGAAACAATACACTGTTAAATAATCAATGACTCAAAGAAGATAGCTCAAGAGTATTAAAAAAAATCTCAATCAGAATACACCTCAAGTTTGTGAATTGTAGAAAAAAGAACTTATATAGGGAAATTTTATAGCAGTAGATATAAATGCTAAGAAATTATGACTATATAAAATAAATAAGTTAACTTTACACCAAAAGCACTAGAAAATGAGAGACAAATTAAGTCTGAAATTAGCAGTAAAGAAATAATACAGACCAGAGAAGTGGCAGAAAGGAGCAACAAAACTAATTGTCAGATGAACAAAATTGGCAAGTCTCTAGACAGAATTACTAGAACAAAACAGAAGATTCAAATAAAATCATGAATAACAGAATTATAAGATAGTACAGTGAGAAATCAAATGCCAATGTATCATACAACCTAGCAGAAATAGATACATTTCTAGAAACACACAAGCTGGCAAGAGTGAATATGGAACAAATAGAAAATCTGAACAGATATTTAACAAGTTAAGACACTGTGTCAATAATAAAAAAATTTCCGTTATCAACAAACTTTTGGACAAATTGAGGAAACAGAGACACATTCAAACTTTTTCTATGAAACCATCACCTTGACACCAAAGCCAGGTTAAGGACACCACAAGACAAGAAAATTCTAGTTAAGGATTCTGATCATTACAGATGTAAATATACTCAACAGCAACAACAAAATGCTAGCAAATCTATTTCAAAAACAAATTCCAAGAATTCTAAAACATGATTGATTTGAAGTTTATTCAAGGAATTCAAGGATGTTTCTATATGTGGAAAGCCATAAATGTAATTTATCACTTCAATAAATAAAAGGTAACAATCACATGATCATTTCAGTAGTGACAAAAACAATATTGGGCGCAGAAGAAATTATATCTTAACATGAGAAAGGCATCCTATGACAAACCTAAAGCTAGGAAGTATTGCCAGAATAGGCAATGAAGTGTATGATAATTGAATTTAATTAAATCTTAACTATTAAGTAAATCTATGTTAGAGCTAAAAATTATAGTTATTTTAGTTCATTACATAAATAATGTATTATTTTGCTTTGTCATCTTCAAAGCTTTATGAACTGACTTTTTCAGATAGAGAAAGAGAAACAGATGGAACAAGAGAAAATATACCACCATACTGGAGTTTGGTAGTGGTATACCCAATAGAGTGCACACATTACCATGTGTGAGGACTTGGGCTTAAACTGTGGGTTCTTACCTGTAGGGGGAAGCTTCACAAATGGTGAAGCAGTACTACAGGTGTCTCTTTTTCTCTCTTCATCTTTCCCTTTCCTTCCTTCTCAATTTCTCTGTCTCAACTAGGAAGAAATATAAATGAATAAACAAGAAAAAAGAAAAGAAAAGAAAACCGTAGTGCTGAAACTTCTTCCAGTGCAGTGAGGGATAAACTTTAACCTGGTTTGGTGAACATGGCAAAGTAGATACAACACACAGGTGAGCTATCTTGCTGTCAGGACTATTCTTAAATATTAAGCTACTCTTAGAATAGAAAAGAACACAAAGCACAGATATTGGACAGATAGAAATGTTTATATTTCTCTGCTAGAACAAGGACATAAATATTTGAAAGTGTGTGCAGTGTGGGACTATACTTCTGTAATTAAATCATCTTATAAACCACTATTAAAATCACTAACTTAAGAAAAAAAGAGATAAGCAGTCAATGACCAAGAGGTTGCTCATTTGAGGAGAATGAAAGAGGAGGAGTAGGGAGTTGGGTGGTAGCACAGAGGGTTAAGCGCATGTGGCCCGAAGCACAAGAACCAGAATAAGGATCCCGGTTTGAGCCCCAGCTCCCCACCTGCAGGAGAGTCACTTCACGAGTGGTGAAGTAGGTCTGCGGGTGTCTATCTTTCTCTTCCTCTCTCTGTATTCCCCCCTCCATTTCTCTCTGACCTATCCAACAATGATGACATCAACAACTGCAATAATAATAACTACAACAATAAAACAACAAGGGCAACAAAAGGGAAATAAATAAATAAATAAAATATTTTAAAAAAAGAAAGAGGAGTGTTTTATCACAAATGCTATAGGCCACAGAACTTGACTGATTCCATGGAGGCATCTGAGAAGTGTAGGAAATAATTAGCAGAATTCTATCCTCAACCAATGAAGGATGGAGCCATTCATCCTCTTCTGAATCGCATGCTCCATTGGTTAAGTGTTTCTCTGGGATATGACCTCCCTCACATACCCTACTCATGTCTCCATCTTCACACTGTGGCCTGTGGTGAGCTAGGGAAGATCATGGTAGACACAAGGTGTGGCTTTGAAAATGGGGTGCCGGCATAGTGAGGGTGCTCTGAGTTTGCATGGGAAATGTATCCACTATAAGTTGGACATGTGTACTATGTCTAGGGATACTAGAGAGATATGTTGTCCTGCTAAAGATACACCTGAGATGCTGTAAAATATCCAAAGAAGCTCCCTCAATGGTAATTAGCCAGGCATCTTCTATTGACCTTCACTTACATACACTTACTGATCAAAGAGAGACACATTCTCAAAATTCCTCATGGTTAGATAGAGTCTACAAAGTCACTTATCATGCAGCAGGAAAATTAAGTTGCTGCATTAGTAACATTGTTTAAGTAAAGATGATAAAATAGGGGGTCAGGATGGTGACACAACCAGTTAGGTGCACAAGTTACCATAAAAGAGGATCTGGGTTCCAAATCCTGGTCCCCACCTGTGTGGGGATGACGGGAAGATTTACAAGTGGTGGAACAGACTATAGGTGTCTCTCTCCCTCTCTTGCATTATTTCTGTCTTTATGCTGACTAATAACAATAAAAAAAATGACTGCAGGAAGTAGTGGATCCATTGTGCAAACACTGAGCCCCAACCCAGGGTTTCCTAGTTGCATTAAATACATAAGTAAAGATTTTTAAATCAATTACCAATGCCTTGGTTCTAGCTTTTAACAATTCTATCTGGAAACAGGCAGCTGGAGTGATTAGCAGGCTGCCTGAGGGTGACAAAAAGTAGGATGAGAAAAACTCTTCCTCCCAGAGGCATTGAAGGTTCTCCTACTAATGAACAAAGGTAGGTGCACCCTTGTCACTACACTCTTCATGTACTGCTCTTAGTCAGTGTTCTCAGCAGGTCAGAGACTGAGTATAAGCATTTCACTGCCTACAGCAGCAAGGCATGAAATATTGAACCATCATTCATTCACAGGTGGCTCTGCAGGAGGGTGTTTGATCTTTCCTTCTTTCAAAGTTAGAGAGTTAATGTTTCTCCCACTACTTTAATAATGCATCTGTGGCACACCACAGTAATCCTTCCCTGATATGTACTTAACATTTCAATATTTTTTATTTCTTATAGTCTAAATTTTTTAGCCATAATGGGTCTAGTTAGGACCAGGAAAATGTATGCTAAGTAAACTATTTCTTTGAAGAGATGAATGTCTACAGTTGGCAGAGTTTGGCTCTCCCTGGCCCCTGACATATCTTTATGCCTGGCATAGCATGAAAGCATGTATGCTATGTGAGTTATACTCTGGAGTTGCTCTAGGAAGAAGAAAAGAAGCACACCTTAACTAAAGGCTGAATGAGCAAGAAACACAGGTTGGCTAATGACATCTTAAACTCTTGTTCTTTACAGAGACATGAATGCTGTCATCTAAACACACAGAACATTCTAAAACCTAATGCCAGTGGCTGGAACTGAGTATTAGAAATTGAGGATAAAAAATTAATATCTAAATAAAATTAGTGACAGAAAGTAAGATAATCATGCAAAACATTACGAGAAAGACAACTACTCTAGGAGACAGCTGATAAAAATATTTGAGAAACAAGGTTGAAATATAAAAAGAACATTTTTACCTATTTAATTGAAATTCAAAAGTAGACCTTATGACATGAATAAAAATCAGAATGGTCTCTGATGGAAAAAAAAAACATTGTGGAGTAGAATATTAGTTTAAAGCAGAGAAAAATAAGGAAAAACACATATACTTATGTTTTAAAGGATATGAAACATCTTGGAAGCAAAACACAACCATCTAGTTTTGCAAGAAGAAGAAAATAACAGATTAATAGTAAGAAGTGGTTATTAAAGTAATAATAGGAGAAATTTATTTGATTTTAGTTGGAACAGCTCACTTTCTTTATGAGCAAGTTTGATGAAGAAGACAATAACGTTTTGTGGTGACATGTATGAATGACTTTAAAAAAAAAGCCTCCTATTTCCAGACAGAAAGGAAAAGCTATTTGAAGAGCAGTTCTTAAAGTACATACTGGGAAAGCCTGAAGGAAGATAGAGCAGAAATCCTTTCATGGAATCTGAAAAGTTAAAACAAATTTCATAGTAACAATGCTATGACAATGTGCCTCTTTTTCACTTATCTTCTTGTCACATACAGTAAAGTTTTATATGCACTATGATGTGTGCTATGGCAGCAAATTGAATACAGACACTAGTAGGATAACTTCACTGTCTTCTATTGATCCAGACACAAAAGAAGAAAGAGCTTCTTTGGATAATAAATTTATAGTGAAAAGGGAAAAAAAATTCTCCCATGTACAAATTCTATTACCACCAAAACTGACCCTCAACATGAAGGATACATTTAAAAAATCACAGATTGAAAAAAAAAAACTAAGTTTATATTAATAGTAATTCTTCCCCTAAAATTAATATTATAGGAAATCCAACAGCTTGAGCTTAAAAAAAAATTCTGGAGAGACACTGCCTTCATTTCAAGGAGATATGTTCTAAGTTACTATATAAATTTTTAAATGCATTCATTATAATTTTATTTGTAACTCATTTTAAAATGGTAGACATATAATACTAAATACAAATGTATGCTAATGGCCACACAATATGTAAGTATGTAACTTCTAACACTAGCTACATAAAAAATAAGAATCAGAAGTGCAGAGTTCATATATATATATATTTAGAATCTAGGTTTCTGTCAAATTGTTACAAATTAGGATGTTGTTTGTCATTTCTTTAGAAACCACTAAAACAACTAAAAGTACACATGAGAGAGAACTGGGAGGGAAGCAAAATGGTACCCTATATTTTTCATCAAAGCAAAAGAAAGCAGTAATGACGAAAGCAGAGACATAAAAGAAAATGTATAGAAACAGATAATAAAATGAAAGTGCTACATTATCAGTGACACTATGTGTAAATGGATTAAACTTAGAAAATTAAAAAGAAAATAGAATGAAAGTCACCCACTGACATCCAGTTTATAAGAGAATAACTTAAAACAGTTGATGTAACTGTATTAAGAAACTAAATCAAAAGAAAATAGGTTATCACTTATTTGTAAAAAAATCAATGTATCATAAGATTAAACAATTATGAATCTTCACATACCAAACACTAGAGACTCAAGATACAAACAAGAAACACCAGAATTGCATGAATTGCTACTAGCAAAAATCCCAAAGATTATCAGAATATATACTATGAGTAATTATGAATATATTCAATGATTTAGAAGAAGCATAAAATTCTTATCATGTTAGAAATTAACAAAACTAACTCAAGAAGAACTATAGAATGTTCGCAATCCTATAGCAAGGGATTGAATCTATACCTGTAAACAGCACAACAAAGAAAAGTTCAGGACCAGATGACATCACAGGTAAACGACAAACTTTTTAAAGAGAATTGACACTAAAACATAGGGCTGGGTGATAAGTCACCCAGTAGAACTCACAATTTACCATGCATGAAGACTGGGGTTCGAACAATGGTCACCACATGGGTGTGCCAAGCAAAGGAGACCTTCATGAGTGGGGAAGAAATGCTCAGGTGTCTACATCCTTCTCCCTTAAATAGAAAGTGTTTTCAGGGAGGGTGCAACTATGCAGATGTGGCACCCCAGCAAAAAGATGAAAGAAAGAAAGAAAGAAAGAAAGAAAGAAAGAAAGAAAGAAAGAAAGAAAGAAAGGAAGGAATAAAGGAAGGAAGGAAGGAAGGAAGAATGAAGGAAAGAAAACAATACATCTAGTCTAAGTCTTCCCCCAAAATAGAAGTGGTAAGAAAAATTCTGAGCACATTCTATAATGCCAATATTTCCCTAGAAATACAAAAGATTCCATAAGGAATGAGAGAATTGCATATAATATCCATAATAGATATAAATGCAAAAACCTCCAAGAAAATACTTGTAAACTGAATTGAGCAGCACATTAAGTGTATACATCCCATCCAAGAGAAGTTTATCTCAGAAATGCATGCATGATTCAAGATAAGAAAATAAGTGACTATAGTACATCTTGTTAAAAATGATGGGTAAAACATTACAGCATCATCTCAATAGAGAGAGCACAGTTTGATAAAATTCAATAGACTTTCTACATAAAAGCACTTAGAAATCTACAAATGAAAGGGGACATCCTCAGAACTTTAGTGATTGAAAAAAAAAAAAAAAACACAGCTATTGTGGCCCAGGAAGTAGTGTAGTGGTAGAACTCTGGACTTACAGGTATGAAAACTAGATTCCAACCCCTGTCACTGCTAATGCCAAAATGATGCTCTGGCTCTTCTACCTATATCTCATGAAATTCAATAAGTAAAACAAATGTTTAAAGAAGAAAATCACATAGTTAACATTTTAAGTTACTAAAGAAAGATAGAAAATGTTTCACCTGAAATCAAGATTAAGGGAAGGATGTATGCTTTAAACCACTACTATTTCATAGCGTATTAGAAATCTTATCCAGTTTTCTGAGAAAAGGTAAGAAAGATATATGAAAGACATCCAAACTGGAAAGAAAAATAAATTTTCAAATTAAATTACTCTATATAAAAATTACATACTAGCTAGAGAGTTTACCAGGTAGGGTGCCTGCATTGCCAGGTGCTCAAACCAAACTCAAGCATTAGCAACACTTAGGAGAGGCTTGGCATCAGGGTCTCTCCAGTACTGTGGTCTGTGCTTCTTCTATCTCTGTGTGTGAATGAGAAAGTGATCCAAAGTGGTAAAAATCATGCATGCGTGAGGCCCAGGCCACAACATCATAATATGCACATAGCCATGAGATCTAAGAAGTGATTGCACCAAGACTGTAACTTGTATATTCAACCAGATGTGCCACTGCTTGGCCCCCAAAAGACTGTAGAAGGAAAAACCAAGAGTAACAAATAAATTGTATTCTACTGCATCAATATTGAGCAGTCCAAAGAGATTTTCTGCAGGCAGAGAGCTTCTTGAGTCATGAAATAGAGCTGCAAGTATCTCTCAGTCTCTCTCTTGCTTCCCTCCCAATTTCTGTTATCCAATAATACATAAAATAAAGATAAATAAACTGAGACACAATAATCATACAATATTGTGAATAAACTAAATGTCATTGAGTTATTCACTTTAAATGGTCCCTATATGACTTTTACTTCAGCAAAAAATTTAACTTGAATGTTAATTAGTACTCTCACTTTTTCCATTTTTGCCACTAGGGTTATTACCGGGATTTGGTATCTACACAGTTATACTGCTTCTCCTGGCAATTTCTACCCATTTATCCTTTGTTTTTAATAAAGAAAAAGCAGCCTTTACCTTAATCCTCTCCGGAGGGACAGGGGGAGAGGAAAATGGAGAGGGAAGAGGGAGAGAAAGAAAGAAAGGGAGAGGGAGAGAGAAAGAGAGCTGTAGCACTGTCCTGTCTCTCCTGGGAATAGGAACTTGAACTCAGGTTCTCACACTTGGTAATATGTGATTACCACCATCTGCATCCGCCCCCCACCCCAAGTACTCTCACTTTTCAGGGGGACCAAACTAGGAAATTATTTTGAATGCAGTGCAAAGAAATTAGACACAACTTTTTTTTTTTAGGCTTTTAAAAAATATTTATTTGTTTATTCCCTTTTGTTGCCCTTGTTTTTTTTTTTTAATTTTTTATTTAAGAAAGGATCAATGGGACTACATCAAATTGAAAAGCTTCTGCACAGCAAAAGAAACCACCCAAACAAAGAGACCCCTCACAGGATGGGAGAAGATATTAACATACCATATATCAGACAAGAGGATAATAAACAAAATATATAAAGAACTCACCAAACTTAGCAGCAAAAAAGCAAATGATTCCAATCCAAAAATGGGCAGAAGATTTGAACAGAATATTCACTACAGAATTGCACCCAAAATGCTAACAAACACATGAAAAATTGCTCCAAGTCACTGACTGTCAGACAAATGCAAACAAAGACAACAATAGGATACCACCAGATTGCTGTGCAAATGTCATACATCAAAAATGACAGCAGCAACAAATGCTGGAGAGGTGGTGACAAAGGAACCTTCTTACACTGATGGTGGGCACATAAATTGGTCCAACTTCTGTGGAAAGCAGTCTGGAGAACCCTCACCAGGTTAGAAATAGACCTCCCATATAATCCAGTAATTTCTCTCCCTGGGATATATCCTAAGGGCTCCATAAAACCCCACTAAAAAGATATGTGTACACCTATGTTCACAGCAGCACAATTTGTAATAGCTAAAACCTGGAAATAAACCAGGTGCCCAACAACAGATGAATAACTGAGAAAGCTGTGGTATATATACACAGTGGAATACTATGCAGCTATTAAGAACAATGAATACCCCTTCTCTGACCCATCTTGGATGGAGCAAGAAGGAATAGTGTTAAGTGAGATAAGTCAGAAAGACAAAGATGAGTATGGGATGATCCCACTTATAAACAGAAGTTGAGAAAGAAGAACAGAAAGGGAAACTCAAAGCAGAATCTGACTAAGTTTGGAGTATGGTAACAAAGTAAAAATCTCTGGGTGGAGGGTGAGGGTATATGTTCAGCTTCATGGGGAGTGGGACACAGACATTTGGCGGTGGAAATGGTGTTAATATACATTCCTATTAACTTGTAGTCACACAAACCACTATTCAATTTATATGAGAACAGAAAAATCAGTTGAATGTTTCAAACTTTTTGAGTCACAGACCATAGCTCTGAGTATACGTTCCTTCAATCTGCTCATAAGCACTTAAGACTTCAAACTGTCAATCAGATTGACTTTTAACAGTGGGCTCAAATTGTTAATATGTTTCTAATAATGACTGGTTCTCTGAAATATTAAATCTCCTAAAAGCTCAGACAAGGGCAAATAGAAGTAATTGGTGGTGTTCCTTTTTAATATACAAATATATGTAAATATCTTAAAAGGACATAAATTATGGTGAGGTCTTATATGCCACAGCCAATCCTAACAATGGTATTTGCAAAATGAACCCAATTGCCAAATGATTTGGGTATAGCTATAACTAACCACTGCCTTCTTAAACCCCAAGACAGGAGGTATCTTCCCCCCTTTCCCTATAAAGCCCAAATTTCTCCCACTCCTGTAACCTCTAGAGTGGGGCTCACTTTCCTGCATGCCTCTCCCAATGCATACCAACTGATAAAGGCACCTGCCGATCCCAACCTAATCAATGCAACCAGAACCACCTCGGCATGTTTCACTTCGGATTGCATCCAGAGACATCAGGCATGGAATGTCAACTCTTTAGCTTCATTACTCTTGTGAGACCTTTCCTAGCTCATAGGACTCCTTAATTCCAGTTCAGGTGGTGCACGTAACAAACCTTAAAATCCAGATATAGACCAGGGTCCATGAGATAGGGCATATATACATGTATCCATACGTTAGGGGGAAACATATACCTTAATGCAAAAGAACACAGTAGTTTTCAGTGAGTCAATAAATGTAGCAAGCAAGCAGAAAGACCTAAGAAGACACCATAGAGTACCTAATGAAATAGTTTTTACTTAGACCTAGATACCATCCTCATCTACCTCCTATGGCATGTTCTTCAATAAACCCAAAGCTAACCTTGCCAAACAAAGTAAAGACTACAAAAAAACTGAATAAGGGCAAGAAACTGGCATACTTTAATTATGATTCTTTGCTCACTACCAGGCCATCCCATCACCTGGGGGGCTGGTCAGGGAGTCCTGGGATTCCCACACAGACATGGTGGGCCTAGACCTCTAGTGGATGTGTCTCACCACTGTCACTGGTCATCTCCATCAGGAACAACATAATGGACCCCTTTATGGGCCCCTGTAGGACCTTGCCCTTAATGTGGATAAACAAGGCTAGGGAATGTTCCATTCCCCGGAGGGAGGTTGGATAGCATAGTCTACCTATCACCCGAGGATGATGGGTTTTGAAATTAGTGCAGCCTGGAATGTTCCTAGTCATGAACACAGAATGCCAGATCAGACCTACAGGGATGCAGAGGTTACTTAGGCTCCTGTGCTGACTATGGGCCTCAGATCAAATCTATGGGGTTTACAGTTAACAATATTTATAGACTTTTCCCATATTTGGGAGCTACTGTCTTCCCTGATACAGCTTTTTTTTTTTTTTTTTTTTTACCAGAGCACTGATCAGCTCTGGTTTATGGAACCTCAGGCATGACAGTCTTGTTTGCATAACCATTATGTTATCTTCCCCTTCCCCATCCATCTTTCTAGTCCTTTTTCCAACTATGACACCATCCCCCCAGACAATAGCTTAGGCCTCCTGCATGTTAGATGTCAAGCTCAGGCAAAAACTAGTAGGATCATAGGCCCCTTGGAATATAACTAAAATAGACCTACTAGCTTTTTCCAAAACAGAGACCCCAAATCTTCATCTGCAATATTTTTGTCTTTAGGTTCATGATTAGTCAACAATTTGTCCTGCTTTATATCTTAACTCTTTTTCAGCCACCAGGTTCCAGATGTTATCATGATGCCAAGCTGACTTCCCTGGGCATATGATCACACCAATATGTCCTGGAGCTCCACCTCCACAGATAGATCTTTACCCCATTAGGGAAAGAGAGAGACAGGCTGGGAGTATGGATCCACCTGTCAATGCCCATGTTCAACTGGGAAACAATTACAGAAGCCAGACCTCCCACTTTCTGCAATCCATAATGATCCTGGGTCCATACTCCCAGAGGGATAAAGAATAGGAAAGCTATCAAGGGAGGGATTTGATACGGTGTTTTGGTGGTGGGAATTATACGGAATTATACCACTCTTATCTTGGTATCTTATCTTATGGTCTTGTCAATATTTCCATTTTATAAACAAATAATACTAATAAATGTTCCTGATATTTATTCAGCATAATGAGTTAGATTTGCATAAGTGTGTGTATGTGTGTTCAGAAAACTTAACACAAGATCTACCCTGTTAACAAAAGTTTCATTTTAACATATTTACAGCATTATTTTTACTGTGTAAAACACAGCTCTTTTTTTTTTTTTTTTGCCTCCAGGGTTATTGTCGGGCTTGGTGCCTGCACCACAAATCCACTGTTCCTGGAGACCATTTTTTTCCCCTTTTGTTGCCCTTGTTGCTTTATCATTATTGTGGTTATTATTGTTGTTGCTGCTGTCTTTGGATAGGACAGAGAGAAACTGAGAGAGGAGGGGAGACAGAGAAGGGGAGAGAAAGATAGACACTTGCAGACCTGCTTCACCTCCTGTGAAGCGACTCCCCTGCAGGTGGGGAGCCGGAGGCTAGAACCAGGATCCTTAAACCAGTCCTTGCACTTTGCGCCACGTGCGCTTAACCCACTGCGCTACTACCCAACTCCCCACAGCTCTTATTTTTAAAGATGATAAGGGAAAATTCAAATAAAAGCTTACCAAAGTGATAGGAATTGCTTAGTATGTGAAACTCACTCAATCATACATTTAATGGATGGTGAGATATACTTCACTGAAGAGAATCAGTCTGAATGAAGTCTTCACAGGGGGACCTTGAGCTCAAAGCATCCTTTGCCTTAATCCACTGACAGGAAAACAATAAATTCCTCCCTATCTCACAAGTTCACTGGCTTTCTAAAGTTGATCCGTAGTTTCCATTTGAGACACATGTCAAACAACAACAACATCACGACTTAGAAATAGAGTTGAACCTTGTCCTGGTATAACTTTCATTCTTCCTCTTCAGGTTCAGAGTTTGTCACCTGACATCTAGAAATCAATAGAGGATTTGTGGCTGGAACAAAGTGTTCTGATACCACGTGTATCAGCTCTGCCACCTGCAATATCCACTCCCTTCACTACAAAAAATCTTATCAATACAAACCTGCTATTCTCCTTCCTACTGCTACTAATAGAAAGTGCAAAGGTGGAGGTCTCAAAGGTGCAAGGGCTTGCAAAGATGAAAGGGCTGCTGTCTCTATTAATTGGAAAGTATCTTGATCAAATGTTCTGAATTATTATTGTTTATTATTCATTTAATTGGAAGACATGTATTTTTTTTCCTATTAGATGTAAGGGCCAGTAAAGTTTATTTACACATTCTATGTAAATGGAGAATATTAAAATTACAATGGAAAAAACTCAAGTTTAGATGTACATTTAATTTTGTCGCAGAAAAAAAAGTGAAACTTATTGCAAGTATCTCTGCAGACCAGGGAAGCATAGAAAACCTACCTCCTCTCCTGAGTGTGCCTTCTCAGTGCTGTGCTGTCACCATCTCTGAGCACATGGCTTAAGCATATAAGCTTGCAACTGTGTTTACCATGACACATATACATATACTCTCACAGGTCCATTCAGGGCATCTCCCTGAGCCCATGTACCTCAGTGGGGTTACTGCATCAAGAATCACAGAGGGAATGTCACTGGGGTTCAACCTGAAGCTAACAGAAATGACTTCCTGACACACAGCTGTTTCTTTATGGTATCACTAATGTCTTGCCTTTACTTGAACATCTTTATTCGGGGCTGGGATGACAAAATCAAGACATCTTTTTTCCCTTCTCTTCTAATCACAGAGCAGAAGTATATTGTGGCCTCTTTTAAGTTTTTTTTTAATTACATATTTCAAACTTTCAAAATATAATATACACTTTTCCCAATCATTCTACTGCTGAAAACTGCTCAGTGGCTAAGGCACTAGACTCTCAAGCATGAGGTCCTGAGTTCAATCCTGGCAGCACATGTACCAGAGTGATGTCTGGTTTTTTATATCTCTCTCTCCTATCGTTCTCATTAATAAATAAAAAAATAAAATCTTATAAAAACTACTCAATACCTGATACTAAAATACAGGCTGACCTTCATTCTATATTTATGAAAAAATAACTCTCTACAGTTGGGCATTTTAACTGTCTGAAGTGATTTGAATTCTTCAAACTATCTAGATAATTTAATTGTATATTAAGTCACATGATCTAGTAAAATATAGAATTGAAAGGTTTATCATTGATAAAACAAAATACATTTCTATTGTTTTATTAAGGTAGTATTCTTAGTATATTGATTTAATTACAATTGGAGTATTATACTAAATCTTATGAAACTGTTCGATATAAATGTATTTTGTTATTACAGGTTTAGACTGATTCTTCAATAACACCATTATAATAGAATAAAAGAAATTTATGCCAATGATTGCAGGAAGCATCTATTACAAAATAGTCACTTGCCTCTAGTCTCTGTTCTTCCAGGTAATAAGGGAATTACCTCCCTTTCCTATTGTTTAGATGATTCAAATCCTTTCCAAAATGTATTCAATTTTTCAAGAAAAGTACAAGCTGTATTGTAATTCTCACTACTGCACACAAGGAAAAGAGAGTTCAGAATTCAAACAAATCTGAGTTTAAACTCCAAAGCTTCACAGACTGCAAAAATGTCTCTTTCACAGATGAACCTCTTGTGCTACAGCTAGCACAACATAATGGAATATACCAATCCCTCTGCTCCCGAGTAAAATTTTCATCCTCTCAATAAAAGAAAAGACTCCCCCAGGTCAGTTACAACACAAATGATTCTAAGATATTTCATCTAACTGCTGAGCATTTTGAACATTATCCCCATATGTCAAATTTTCCAAGGGAGTCGGGTGGTAGCACAGCAGGTTAAGCGCAGGTGGCGCAAAGCACAAGGACCGCAGTAAGGATCACGGTTCAAGCCCCCGGCTCCCCACCTGCAGGGAAGTTGCTTCACAGGCAGTGAAGCAGGTCTGCAGATGTCTATCTTTCTCTCCCCCTCTCTGTCTTCCCCTCCTCTCTCCATTTCTCTTTGTCCTATCCAACAACAATGATAACTACAATAATAAAACAACAAGTGCAACAAAAGGGAATAAATAATATATATTTTTTTAATTCCAGAGGCTTGCCACTGACATTCATGAACATTTAAGAAGCCCCATCAGGGTGGGATGCTAGGGCACACACTTTACTATGTTGGAGGAATCAGAGTCAAGTTCCTGATACTACATGGTAGCACCTGCACAGGGGTAACTCAGTGAGCAATGGAGTAGTGCTGTGATGTCTTTCCTCTCTCTTTCCCTTTTCCCCTCCCTGTCCTTTTTTATGTGGAACTGAAAGAAAAATAAAGAATCTCCCAGGATCTATGGAAACAAATATGTGTGAGGTCTGAGGCAATACAAAATAAAAATAAGCCTTATCACATATGTCTTTATTGGGAAGACTGTGACCTTGTTTAGCAAGAACAACAAAAGATCCATCTGAGGAAGTTGTTTACACTAAGTCTGTCAATAGAAATGCTTTGAGGTCTTCATTGTCTCCCACACTTTTTTTGTAGTACAAAATCTGTATTTGAGAAGTTTTAAATTATACATAAATAACAAAGAAAATTAAAAAACGGAAATTAGGAAAAGGACATCAGTAGGACCAGGCAGTGGTGCACCTAGTTGAGTGCACACATGACAGTGTACAAGGACCAGGGTTCAAGCCCCTGTTTCCCACCTGCAGGGAGAAGAGCTTCATAGTAATGAAGCATGGCTGCAGGTGTCTTTCCTTCTCTCTCCCTCACTGTCTCCTCCTTACAATTTTGATTTCTGGCTCTCTCTATCCAATAAATGAAGATAATAAAATATTACAAAAAAAAAAAAAGAAAAAGGACAAGACTTCTGTGGGCAATTTGCTGTGTATTGTATAAATCATTAACCCACTATCTTTCACCACAAGGGTTTTGATAAGTGACTGAATTGCAATTTTAGAGCCACCTCCCAGAATCACTGTCAGGTAAACAAACATGCAATGGTGAAGAACACAGGCCTCCTTTTAATTTTCTAAAACGCTAGGACCCCTACCTCTTTGGAAAAGAAAGATTAACAATACTACTGCATCAGAAGACAAAGTTAAATTTGCAGAGAGATGATGATCATGATTAAACACACAAGTGAGAATGAATGAGATGTTATGCAAGAGTGCTTTAGTTTTAACTGACTTAAAAGTAAAGCACGGCCATTCAGTCCGAGAACCAAAGAGGGAACCTGAGCCCTCTGGAAGTACAGATACTGTGGTGGAAACCCCATAACAACTCTCCTGATTTTGGCTAAAGAGCTGGAAACTCGGGTTAAATGCAGGTGGCACAAAGCACAAGAACCAGCGCAAGGACAGGCATAAGGATCCCAGATCAAGCCCCCGGCTCCCTACCTGCAGGGGAGTCCCTTCACAATCTGTGAAGCAGGTCTGCAGGTGTCTATCTTTCTCTCCCCCTCTGTCTTCCCTCCTCTCTCCAGTTCTCTCTGTCCTATCCAACAACAATGACATCAATAACAACAACAGTAATAATTACAATAATGAAACAACAAGGGCAACAAAAGGGAATAAATTCAATAAATAAATAAGAATTGGAAACTCCAAGTGGCCAGTACCTGCATTATAATAAAATCTATAATTATCTAAACATATATGACATTAAGGTTTATTTTCAATCTTACATGCCAAGAGAAAAAGCCTTGATTAATATATGCCAGGTAGCCATTATGTATATTTCTCAAAAGACTTTCCCTGGTATTTGGAAAACTGTGCAGTTTAAATAACTGTGTAATAGATGAACAAATGAATGAATGGCTGTAAAAGGTGCCACACCAGTGACTTCCATCTAGATGAGTCAGTTAGATAGATGTGTTGGAAGGAGTGTTTGATATTTACTGGTAATACATTTATAAGCTGATGTCCTATACTCAGTGCTTCATAATTAGCTTCAAAATGTTTCAGTAGTCTCATAGTGTAACCAAAAAAAAAAAAAGGCTTCAATTTAAAATTGACACACACAGGCAGAACAACCAGTAAAACAGACTGGGAAACATGAATTATTCCAGCAGATGAAGTCAAAACTCCAATTTGATGTGGTAGAGAAGAACACTCAATTGGGTGTAGACAGACTTTTCAACAGGAAGTACTGGGAAAACTGAAGAAATGCACGCAGAACCCTCAACTCAAGATTTTACCCCCATACCACTCATACAAAAGTGACTCCAAAAGTGGACCAAAGATTAATATAAGAACAATGCTTTTAAATTCCTCAAAGAAAGCATAGGGAAACCACTTTTCAATGTTTGTCTTAGCAATGACATTTTAGTATGATGCCAAAGGTCCAAAGAACAAAAGCAAAAGTTAGTAGGACTACATTAGGCTCAAAAACACATGTGCACAGCGAAGTAATCAACAATGAGAAAAAGCAGTCTACACAGTCCCTCCTTATATCTCTCCCTCTCTGCCTCTTCATTTATCTCAATTTCTGGCTATCTTTATTCAATAAATAAATAAAGATAATAAAATTTAAAAAAGAAGATAAACTATTAAAAATAAAACTGTCGACAATACTATCAGCAGGTTATCTGTTCAATGAGCCAGAAACTGAAATAAGTGCTACGTGGATTTCATCTCAAGATTTTATACTCATACAAGGTAGAAATTACCCTTCCATGTTATAAATGAGATAAATGATGGCCTAGAAGATCTAAAATAATTTGTCAAGAACTACATCCCCAGAACAAGCTGTAAAAGTAACTGGGATATAAGTAAATGTTGTTGTGCGGGCCGCAGAGGAGAGAGGAGGTCCGGAGCAAAGAGGAAACACGAATCTTTATTTGCGCTGGCACCTCAGAGTTGGGTGCTAGAGAGGCAGGTTGGGCCACGTGGAGGTAGTGAAAATGGCCGCCTCACGCAGTAACCTTTCCTGCGTCTGAACACCGAAGTGAAGCGCTGGCAAGAGAGCGAGGTGCGGAAGAAGAAGGGTTTTTATAGGAGTAGCTTTTGGGAGAATGGGAGGGGGGAGGAGTAACCAAAGCACTTCCAAATATAGACAATGCCCTGAGGGCACAACATGGCTGAACAGGCACTCCGAGAATGTCCCAACTCTCGTGGGAACTAGCAGTAGCCTGAGGGGACAACATGGCAGATGTGACTGCATGGGCATAATTTCCCAGCAAGTAAAGTATGATTCTACCTAATTTTCAAAAGTATGGATTATATATAATGCCATTTATTTTTAAATAGAAACTCTATAGTTAAGAACCACACAACTTATTGTGATCATAACAGATTCTCAGCTAGTATTTATCTGTGACTAGTCTTTCATCAAAGACCCAAGGACATATGTGAGTGTATTGAAAATTTTGTTTTTAATTTTGCTTCATTTTTTAAAAGTATTTTTGTTTGTTTTATTTTAATGAGAGAGATATAAAGAGAAAGACACAGAAAGACCAGAGCACTGCTCAGCTCTGGCTCACAGTAGTGCTGAGGATTAAACCAGAGACCACAGAACCTCAGGCTTGAGTCTTTTGCATAAACATTATGCTGTCTCCCCAGTTACTAAAATTGTTGCTTTTTTTTTTTTTTAGCAATTAATGATAACCTTTCAAATAAAACTATAAGAAAACTCAAACTGAGTAGATTTGCTTATATATTTTCTTGTAACCAAATCAAGCATTGCTATAGGGACTGATATAGGTGTATTACATTTGCAATTGAAACTGATAAGGAAAATTAACAATAACTTCCTCAGCACATTTCTGAAGGTGCCCACTTTTCCCAGCCCAGCTAGAAAAGTATTGTGGACTGGGAAGAGAACAGAGAGACATGAGTTAAGAAACTAGCATGTGGTTCTCTACTGACATGTAAGAAGGTTTGAATTTAAACAGAGGTGCTGCCAAAAGTAATACACTGAAATCAAAGCAAATGCTTCTGAATGCACTAGTGCAAATAGTCGAAAAAGAATGTCTAGTTTCTTTTTTAAGTGAGGATGAAATTTTCCCTCTACCTACCAGGATGCTTTAGGAATATGAGTTTGTGACCTTGAAGTATTAAAGAAAGAATATTAGCCAAAAGTATAATTTAGGAAATTACTCTGATCTACCTAGTCTTTAAAAATGACTTTAATGTTTATTTGTTAAGATGAAAATTAGTTGTCACCCTTTCCTGTGAATTGTGTGCATAACTTCCTTTCTGAAAGCAGGCTCTTTTCATGACTGACAAAAAAAGTTAATCATGCAAGCACCACATGCTGAGCTATTAATGAAAATAATGTATGCAAAACATAAAGTTCTTTGTATACTCTGCTAATGTTCAAGGCATTCTTTTTGACTAAATACCCTTTAAATTAAGCCAATTTTCTTGCTATGAGGGAGGAAATTAAGGCTAGCTAGAGTGAATTGGAAATTCTTATAAGGACAAATAAATTAACACATACCTCCATCTAGTATATTTAAATTTTAAGATTCTATTTGCTTGAAAACAAGTTTGTTTTTTTTTTCCTCCTCCAGGGTTAATGCTGGGCTCGGTGCCTGCACCATGAGTCCACCGCTCCTGGAGGCCATTTTTCCCCCCTTTTGTTGCCCCTGTTGTAGCTTCGTTGTGGTTATTATTATTGCCCTTGTTGACGCAATTCGTTGTTGGATAGGACAGAGAGAAATGGAGAGAGGAGAGGAAGATACAGAAGGGGAGAGAAAGATAGACACCTGCAGACCTCCTTCACCGCCTGTGAACCGACTCCCGTGCAGGTGGGGAGCTGGGGGCTCGAACCGGGATCCTTACGCTGGTCCCTGCGTTTTGTGCCACATGCGCTTAACCCACTGCGCCACCGCTCGAACCCCGAAAACAAGTTTTAACTAGTATTTAATTTAAAGCAGTTTTATTCTGATATAGATTACTGTATGTATAATTATCTACTGTGATATACATATTACTTGTATCATAAAAAAACCCTGTATTTTACTTAGAATATATATACACACACACACAAATATAAGGCTAAACAGCTTTGATATTTAAAAAATCAACATACAACAAATAAATCAATAAAGGTCTTACTAAATTTAATATTCAAGTAATTTGTTTTTACTAAGTCTATTTTATTGGGGGCTGGGTGGTGGTGAACCTGGTTGAGCATGTTACAATGCACAAGGACCCATGTTCAAGCCCCCAGTCTTCACCTCAGGGAGAAAGCTTTTTGAGTGGTGAAGCAGTGTTGCAAGTATCTTTCTGTCTCTTTCCTTCTGTCACCCATTTCCCTCTTGATTTTTGGCTGTCTCTGTGCAATAAATAAATAAAGATAACATTTTGAAAATTCTTTTAAAAACACTCTATTTACATAAAGTAGAACACTTTCTAAATTTCAAAACATAAGCACTAGATATTCTATTTTTATTGACTAAATTTGGCATGAAACATTGTGTAAATTCTGATAGAAACAAGAGTACACTTAGATATTATAAGATTGTTTGTGAGATACATACATGTAGATGCATTTTATATAACTATAGTGAAATTTTATTGTTCCTATTCATTATACCAAAATCTCTGTGGCTTATATACTCCTTGTTTTACATTTCTACTCTTAAACACTATTACTCTCATCCACTACCTGATCACAACCACTTTTGTACTGTTTTTCATTGTTCCCATAATTTTTAAATCACATGTAAATGAGATTTTATAGTACTTGTCTTTCCCTGATTCTTTTTACTTAGCATAAAGTTTTAAAGGGCCATCTATGCAGCTTCAAAAAGCAGGATCTCTTTCTTTCCCACTGCTAAATAGATTACACACACACACACACACACACACACACACACACACACACACACACACACACACACCAAAATCATCATATTATCATCTTCTTTATCCCTTCACCTGCTGATGGGCATTTGGCTTATTTCCATATAGAAACTATTGTGAATATTTTAATTAGAATACTACTCTGCTTCACCACTCACAAAGCTTTCCCCCTGCAGGTGGGGGCCAGGGACTTGAACCCTAGTCCTTGCACACTGTAGCATGTGTGCTCAACTAGGCACACTACCTGGCCCCTTGTTGATAGTTTCGGAACTAATATTTCAGGCTTTTTGTGTGTGTGTGGGAGCACTATAAGACCCCAACAAAAGAACACAGGAAGGAAGGAGGAGGAGAATCCCATTCAGGTGTACTTGAACATAAAAGCAGAGATTTTACACTAGTTAATGAATGACTCTTTTAAACTAGTCATTAAGAACTCCAGGTTTCTGGGAGTCGGGCCTTGGCGCAGTGGGTTAAGCGCAGGTGGCACAAAGTGCAAGGACTGGCAAGGATCCCAGTTCGAGCCCCCGGCTCCCCACCTGCAAGGGCGACACTTCACAGGTGGTGAAGCAGGTCTGCAGGTGTCTATCTTTCTCCCTCTCTGTCTTCCCCTCCTTTCTCCATTTCTCTCTGTCCTATCCAATAACAATACCATCAATAACAACAACAATAATAACTACAACAAGAGCAACAAAATGGAAAATAAATAAATATTAAAAAAAAAGAACTCCAAGTTTCTGTTTCCTTAATGCTTAGCTAAGATAAAGTCTTTTGGTGATGAAATGAGACTTTATTTCAAGCCTTTTTATTTTAATTTTTGATTTATGGTTTACAACAGTGTGAGATTATACTGTTCCACACTACCAAATTTCTCTGTCCTCACCCTCCCAACAATAACCCCTATAGTTCTCACAGCATTAAGAGACAGTTTGCTTCTAGGATTTGTTTATTTATTTTGAAAGTTCTTTTGTTTCAGTTCGTCAGATCTCACATATGAGTAATATCATCTAGTAGTTGTCTTGCATCTCTTTACTTGAAATAATGTTGCTTTTAAACAGCCTTCCTACAAATAATATTGCCATTCGATATACTATTGAGGATAGCACTGGAAGAATACACACAGATTTTCTGGTAAATTATCTGAGCATATAACAACAAAAAATACAACTGGAAAATTACAGTCTGCTACACTCATTACACCCTAATCCAGAACAATGACAATTTACACTGCTGGTGATAATGTGGAGCAGCATGCATCTCATTCATTTGTTGAGGAACAAGGAGTCCCTGGAGGGTACAGTAGTGCTGCCCAGAAAATAGGAGTGGTTACAGGTGTGGCTTAGAAAGGTGGAGAGGGGCTTGGGTTTTAAAAAGCAAGGCCCCTGGTCTTGAATTCTTTCTCTCTGCCTGAATCATCATGTAAGTGGTAACTTGGCTTTTTTTTAAACTCTATCTCTCAATCCCTCTCCCTCTCCCTTTCCATCCCCCCCTCTTTCTCTTCTTAGGCCTTAACATGTGAATGTTCTGTTTTCCTGAATAAAGTTTAAAGTATCTGAAAAATCATACTCTCTCCTCAATTCTTTGTTGTGATAGTGTCTGATGAAGTTTTTAATGTTGGGGAAATTAACGCTGGCCTCCCCTTTTCCCCCATAATACACTGCTGGTGGGAATGCAGAATGGTACAACCACCATTTTATCAGGGGATTTTGCTTTTTACAAAATTAATATGTTTTGCATGTGAGGGCGATCTGGCTGTGACATCTGTCACCCCATTGTTCTCCAGGGTTGGTTCGGCTGATCTGGCTGGCTAGGCAAATATCCCCTTCCTCCCTCACAGCTCCATGTGCGTCCCTGCAGAAACTATGCACTGGGTCCAAGAGGACGGCCTTCCCTGAAGAGACACTGACTGGTCTTAGGTCGAGGGTATAAGAGTAGCTATGCTCCCCTGCTAGAACCTCCAAACAAGCTCTCAAAATTAATATGCTTTCACCATAATTTGCATCTCTCTCTCTCTCTCTCTCTATCCCTTGAGAAAAATAACACAGATTCTGGGGTTAAGAAAATCAAAACCTGGTCTGAAGTTTGTAGTTTGGAGGACATGACTACCCTCCCCTAGGAGTAGTCATACTGTTACTTTTTTTTTTTAAGTCATTACTGGGGTTTCACATATCAAAGACAAATTTTTAGACAAAAACACAGAGACAGATAGGGTTACCAAGAGAAATAAAGACACCCCACAGCATAATATGGGTGAGGCTCAAACCTGGGTCATGTCCATGACAAAGCAGTCACACTATCTAACTGTATCAAAAGGTTCAGATTTCCAGTTATAAGATACATTAGTCCTGAGAATGCCATGTACAATGTGGTGGCCATCACTAACAATACTTTATTGTATATTTAAAAGTTCCTCTTTTGGGGGCGCTGCGGCTTCTTCTCCTGGTCAGATGCCTCTCAGTGTAGGTGCTCCAGGCATCCATCCACCATGTCTACTTCTCCTGAGAACTGAACATGTGTGACTCTGCTAGCCAGTAAACTTTTAGACCCATCTACAGCCATGAGCAACCTTTACCAGAGCTTATAATTGTTTATCTTATGGGACTAAACTTTGATAACCATATTCAGACTTTATAGACCTAGCGTACACTTAACCCTTGATGATAATTGCTTATTTTGCCTTTTACCTGTTTCACCCTAATAAACCTTGTATTGATTAAACCAGAAAAAAAGAAGTTCCTATGTGTGTGAATCTTGAACATTCTCCTTATAAAAATGATAATTATGTGGTGATAAATGTTAGTTTGGCCTATTGTAATCATTGCTTTTGCAACATATACAAGTATTGAATTCTTATGCTAAACATCTGAAGCTAAAATAATTTTATGTGACAATTCTATCTCACATCTCTCTCTCTCTCTCTCTCACACACACACACACACACACACACACATAGAACAATGCAGTTTGGTTAAATCTTAAGGCCTGAAAAATTAGGATACATAGTAGAGAGTTTTCGATTCCAGGTCTTAGAATTCATTATTACCATTTGTATAAGGAATAAGCACTGTTCAGGTCTTTTGAGAAGATATAATTTAGGAAAAATGAAGTGCTAATATGAAGGATGGAGTCAATTTTAGAAAGAAGGAGACAATGATTATCAAATTATTCTAGAATAAACATAGTGAAAGGTCTAAGCAAGCATAAATGGAATGGGTCAAGAAAGGCACATTAATGAAGAGGCACCTATGAACTTGCTTACATTATCTTAGTTAATAGTGTGGCAAAGTAGCGAAGGCCTATGAAATTACAATAAAGACTATGCAGATTGTCAATTCATTGACTAAATGATATGCTTTCCCTATGTATTTGATGTAGTACAGATACATATAAATGCATGGAAGCCTAAATGGAGGAGGGGTTGGGAGAGGGAGTCCTGACATCTCTCTCATTCACTCCCCCAAATTGATTGACATCTGAGTCTTGACACTTTGAACCAATTTGGAGTATTTTGCCCCATTTCTGTCACTGGCATATCAGGAGGAAAAGAATAGTGAATTACAGGGGAAGGGCCATATGGCTGGGATTTTTCCTCCCCAGGTTTATTTTATTTCTGATTTCTCTCCTGTAAACAGTGGTTTGCAGTTTTCGTCACACACTGTTCATAGTCATTATTTTTTCAATTACTCTACAAGGTCCTCCAGGGCAAAGACCATGTGTTGTGTTTCTTGGAATCTATAACTGCAGCTTATAGAGTAGATGAAGAGCTCTCTATTACACACATGCATGTGCACACACTTACACACACATGTCGGGCTAGCAACGCACAAGAGAGTGATGACCCAGGAACCAAGCTTGTGGCGGCAAGGCAATTCGAATCTTTATTCATCCGAGTGCTCCAGAGTAGGGCGGTAGCACACCTGGTTAAGCCATGTGGCACAAACTGCAATGGTTGGCATAAGCCTCCCAGTCTGCACCCTCTAGCTCCTCTAGGTTGGAATACAGAAGAGAGAAATTGGAAATGGAAGTGGCTTGATAATACCATACATGGCTAGGAAAGGGGTAGAGAAAGGTGAAAAAGGTGGGGATTTCCTTAGCAACTGTTGCTAGGGGTTTAACTGGTAGGATTAATGATACCCTATGGTCTTGAGGGTAGAAAAAGAATGTATTAAATGAGCAGAATGGGTGGGGGAATAGGGTGGAGGCCTTAAGTCATTTGTTAGACAAAACAGAAGACTGAAGCTTTCCCCCTGCAGGTGGGGACTGGGGGCTCGAACCCAGGTCCTTGCACATTGTAATACATGCACTTAACCAGGTGCACCACCACCCGGCCCCAAATAAATAAAGTTTAAAAAAAGGAATTAGAAATTAAAAAAAATAATATGGTTTTAAATAAATACGTTAAAATAAATAGCATTGAAATCGTCAGGTACCAAAGAAGATGACAGGGGAAAGAACATTTATATATTTATTAGTTACTGGCTCTTAATAAAAGTATAGATGATTTCCTATTTACTAGAAATCTGTAATAATATATGTGGAAACACATCATGTTATAATTGTATATTTAACACAGCTTTGTGAAATGTAAATGTATACATGATATATATGCATATATCATAATACTGCATGTATTCATAGGGCAACTGTTTTTGTTTGTAGTGAATTACAAAATTTTTCATATTACAATTCCAAATTGTCAGGGTCATCAATATAGATCACTCAGAGAGTATGCAACCCAGGTTTGAGCCCAGTCCCAACTTCACTGGAGGAAATTCATTGCTGTGATCTCTTTTACTCTCTTTCTGCCTCTCTGGCTCTATCTGAAAAAGTCATCCCAGAGCAATGAAGCCATGGAGATGATTACTACTACTACTACTACTACTACTACTACTACTACTACTACTACTACTAATGATAATAATAATAATAGAATTCAGGAAAACTAGAATTTCATATTCCAGAACTCTATTTTCCTCTCAAAGCATCATTGATATATCTTAATGCTATGCTGAACATATTAATTTGGGAATTACTTCCCAAACATATTAGAAAACATTGTAGAAACACAGCAATAACATAAATCATTTCTAGGTGCCTCCCTTCCTCTTACATCAATTCTCTCTGAAATTTCTTGTATGGGGCTTCTTAAGATATAAACACAATGTCAGTGTCTATGGCACACACTGCCATCTTTCCTGGGTCATATCAGCATGAGGAACCAAAGCAAGCAAAATATTCAGAGCCTTATCTCACTTTTGCTCAAAGAAATCAGAATTAAATGAGATAATAATAAACTAGGACAGGGAAACAGAAACCTGAGTTTCTGTATGTCTCCTGTCTTCCTCCACAGGGACAAAGGGCAACATGAGTCATCCCACCACATGTGTAGCAGCAAGAAGAAAAAAGTAAATGTTCTTTTATTTATAAGAAATTTTGAGACTCATCAGAGAGGAAATTTGAATAAGCAAGGACCACATCATTTTGAGGAAGACATACAGAGGTTGGGGAGCCACCTGGAAAGTGACAAAGCCAATAAAACATTGCTTAAGCAAGAGGTTCTAAAATCAATCCCTGGGCATCACACACACACACACACACACACACACACACACACACACACACACACCAGAGGCCATCTTTCTCCTTCTCATAAATAAATGCATCTTTTAAATTTTTTATATTTATTTATTTATTCCCTTTTGTTATCTTTTTTTTGTTGTTGTAGTTATTATTGTTGTCATCGTTGTTGGATAGGACAGAGAGAAATGGAGAGATATGGGGGAAGATAGAGAAGGAGAGAGAAAGATAGAAACCCTCAGACCTGCTTCACTGCTTGTGAAGCAACTTCCCTACAGGTGGGGAGCCAGGGCTTGAAGAACTGGGATCCTTATGCCAGTCCTTGCGCTTTGCGCCACCTGTTCTTAACCTACTGCTCTACAGCCCAACTCCCAAATAAATGCATCTTTAAAGAAAAAAGAGATGGTGGAAATGACTAGGCCATGCGTGAAAAAAGTTTTCCCTGAAAAGTTTTAGAGTTCCTGTTTTGGATATGATTATTTTTCAGTGAAAATCTCTCCTGTCTCTCATTTCCTCTTTCCAGTGTAAATATTGCCAGAGAAGAAGTGAAATGATGACTCTGTGGCTTTATCTTTGCTAGAAAAGATAATCTCTGAGAGTTTTAGGATGCTCTTAGTTAGAGGAGACCAAAGAAATCATCTGAGCTGGGAGTGGTTAAGTCTGTGGAATCATCTAGGGGTTGAGCTTGAATAGTCTTGGTAATATATTAACTAAAACTGCATAACTAAAACTGCATTCCAAGCCAACGTGGCAAAACATTAAAATGAGATTTAAATCATTGCTACAAAGTTGAAAATAATTTTGGTGTAATAATACTAGTGGGTATTATGGATATATCAGATGATGATTTTGACAATAAAATAGCCCTCTGGACATCTAAAATTGCAGTAAATGAATTATATATAGATATAATTGTTTCCATTCACTGCAGGAGAAGTTTGACATCCTCAGGAAAAAAGAGGAGGGGGTTAATGAAATTTTCATTTATTTGAGAATTTGTGGGAAATCAGGAGGTCATACAAAAATTTGAGCATTTGTCAAAAATATAACCTCCTCATTATATTTCAACAATCTCATACAGCATTTTTAGCCACTCAGAAAAAGTTGTAAGGGTTCCATAACACCCAACCAAAAAGATATGTGTATACCTATGTTCATAGCAGCACAATTCGTAAAAGCTAAAACCTGGAAACAAACCAGGTGCCCAACAACAGATGAATAGCTGAGAAAGTTGTGGTATATATACACAGTGGAATACTATACAGCTATTAAGAACAATGAATCCACCTTCTCTGACCCATCTTGGATGGAGCAAGAAGGAATAGTGTTAAGTGAAATAAGTCAGAAAGACAAAGATGAGTATGGGATGATCCCACTCATAAACAGAAGTTGAGAAAGAACAGAAAGGAATCTGACTAAGTTTGGAGTATGGCACCAAAGTTAAAAATCTCTGGGTGGAGGGTGAAGGTAGATGGGTAGATGTTCAGCTTCACTGGGGGGGGGGGGGGGCGGAGAGCAGATATTTGATGGTGGGAATGGTTTTAAATATACTCTCCTTTTAACTTACAGTCTAACAAATAACTATTTAAGTAATATGAGAGGGTAAAATAGATTGAATGTCTCAAACTTTTTGATGCATAGACCATAGCTCTGAGTATGTTTCTTCAATCTAAGCATTTAAAACTTCAAATTGGTAATCAGATTGAATTTTAACCATGGGCTCAAATTGTTAATACATTTATAAAAATGACTTGTTCTTTGAAAATAACTCAATAATATGCTCTCATTCTTGGGATCAGTACATAAGCCACGGCATTTTCCACATGCTATCTAAGCAAATATATGCTCTCAAGTTCAATAAAGAGGGTTATCTAAGTTGAGAGTTGAATCAAACATTGATTTTATTTAATTGAAATATGATTAATTTTTGAAATTTCTAGCCACTGAATAAATTACCATAGATTTTTAATTTTTTTTTCATTTCTTTAAAGAAAACAAATTTTAATCAGACTGATTAGGTTCAGGGTAGGCTACCCCAAAATGTGAAATTAACATGCAGATTATTCTGAACTAAAGTCAATCATGAACTGAAAGACTCAGATAGAACCTTCGACCTATCTTTTAATTAGTATATCAACTAATTTGCTCAAAGCAATTAGATAAAATACTTAATCCAGGTAAAGTCATCCATGGTTAAGTACTGCACACTAGGGCAAACTCTAGTTAAAACTCCTTTCTGTCCCTTTGTTTCTGCAGGATTCAGTGAACATCTGCTCTTCTGGATTCCAGCAAATTCTTTCTTTTCCCTAAATACTCAGATTCCTGTCCCTCTCCACAGTTCAGGATGATCCCATAACTTCATGTTGCCTTATTATAGGTATAGTCATTGTTCTTATGATTTGCTTCTTGCAGTCTGTCTGATGTTAACTGAATTATATGACAATCAAGAAGCAAGAGTGTTCAGGGAAGTTTATTGTCCCCAACAATTTTGACTGTTCACAACAGTCTCAGCATGAAAACAATCAAATACCCATAGACAAATGAAGGAACAAAGGTTTGGGATAAATGCCAAATAGTATACCTGCTAAGTTACAAAGAAGAAAAAGAAAGAAAGAGAGAAAGAAAGAAAGAAAGAGAGAGAGAGAGAGAGAGAGAGAGAGAGAGAAAGGAAGAAAGAAAGAAAGAAAAAGAAAGAGTCAGGCAGTAGCACAGGGGGTTAAGCGCATGTGGTGCAAAGCCCAAGGACTAGAGTAAGGATCCCAGTTTGAGCCTCTGGCTCCCCATCCAGGGAGTCACTTCAAAGGTGGTGAAGCAGGTCTTCAGGTGTGTCTATCTTTCTCTCCCCGTCTCTGTCTGACCCTCCTCTCTCCATTTCTCTCTGTCCTATCCAACAACGATATCAATAACAATAATAATAACCAAAACAACAAGGGCATTAAAGGAAATAAATACATTAAAAAAAAAGAAAGAGGAAGAAAGAGTGGAAGGGAGGAAGAAAGGAAGGAAGGAAGGAAGGAAGGAAGGAAGGAAGGAAGGAAGAAAGAAAGAAAGAAAGAAAGAAAGAAAGAAAGAAAGAAAGAAAAAGAAAGTAAAAAAGAAAGGTGATGAAATTGTGACTTTTATAAAAACATGGGTGGATCTGGAGATGCTTATGCTAAGTGAAATAAATGTCATGAAGAGAAAAGAAAACACCTAATGGTTTCACTTATATTTGGAATATAAAGACAGAACACTAGCTAACAAATCATAAGAAAACCAACTTTAGAAAAATTTAGCTACAATTTCAATTTGTTAGGTAATATCTACTTACAAAATATCCATACTAGATACAAATACCTCATATGAATGTGAGCATAATATATTATATGGTTATTATAATATACAAATTATGTCCATCATGAAATGACTATGATATTTAAATATTGGGATACAGTAACAGAAGGCCGGTGAAATGAACCAATCCCCATATATGTTGCTAAATCCCTATATATTAACGACATTTCCGATAAAGTTGTCTAGGGGGTTCTTTATTCAAATCCTGTACTGCCGCTTGACATTCTCCTTATAAACTGAGCAATATTTATTTACAGCTTCATGGTATTCAAGTATGTCTCTAATGAAATACAGAAATATAAATTGTAGTTGGGGAAGAAGCTCAACTATAAGAGCACTATCTTGAATGTCTGAGGGAATTCCTTGTTTGAGTCCCAGAAATACATGTGCCATGGTGGTATTCTGGTTTGTTTCCCTCTCTCTTCCTCTGATTTGTGAGAAATTTATCTATGTAATAAATTAAATTAAACTTTAAAAATACTGAATGATGTCTAGATGACTTCTTGATAGAGTCCATACAAGGATGCCCTACTAGGAGCTGCTTAGATAAGTAGATCTCTCTCCTTAATTCCTAGTCACCCAGCTTGTGGTGCTGATGTTATTTCTACTAATTGACCACATCTTGTATGTCATTCACTGCTTTAATACTTACTATTATTGTCTATATAGATACAGTTATGAAGAGAAGAGAACACAGGTCCTTTCCTTTGTGATACAGCATAATTATAGAGCACCAATAGAAGTCCTTGTATACCACTAAGTGAGGTTCTGCGCTTTATGATTCCACTTAATTCAGTCATTTTTCCTCTTAACTATGAGAGGGATCACCTCATAAAAAATGTAACTATGAAACAGGATGAAATCAGAGTTTGTTGACTGTCACTATATGAAAGATGAAGAGGCCACGACAGCTTTTTCTCTTACTAGGAGCTCAGGTTGTTTGTCCATCATCAGCTGCAAAGCACCTCATATGACTCCTGAGAAAGCCTTCTATAAATAAAACACTGTGAGCTTCATACTGGTGCTGAGGAGCACTTAGATGTCCAGGGGTTGACTGATTTAAAAGCTGCTTTTTAAAAAAATACGTATCATTTTTTAACGGAAAGATATAGCTCCTGTACAATTTCTAATTACTGTTTCTCTGCCATATTTAGATTATGAAACGGTACTATTTTGAATGTATTATTTCTGAAAGCACTTTTTTTTCAATAGTTGTAATACTAATAGTAGAATGGCATTTGTAGCACATTCTATCAATTCTTAAAATTAGAAATTACTATAGGAATAAAAGTGAGACAGATATTAATACACACTGATAGAAAATGTGCTCCATGAGTGAAATTATTCGGTTGAAACAAAAGGGACTGTACAAAAAAAAAAAAAAAAAAAGAAGCAGAAGAGGAAGAAGAAGTCACAGGTGAGAGAGTAGAAATTCTGTAGCAATGATTGATAACATCAGATTTAAATAGGAAATTTTTAACCACTGAAGTTGTGGTTTGATAAATGCCTTAAATATAACTTTAATTATTAAAAATTTGCTTCTTGAGCTTACTCCAATCAGAGTAAGCTTATAAACTTTTTTCCTATAATCAATACTTCAATTCCCAAACCAGCAGGTAATATTGAAATGCTGGTGAAGATGCTTGTTATATCCAAGTTGTAAATTATTCAGTAGAATGAAACATCAGGCAAAGATTTTTCCTTTTATTTATTAATGACTCTATTTCTAGTGAGTTGAAGAGTGACCAAAATATGATAAAAAATGTTGGTTTAGTAAAGTTGAATAAGCTATCCTATATTCGTGCCCATCTTATTAAGCTTATCAATCAACCCTACTATGGCTGGGGCTTAAGTACAAGACCTTAATAATTGGCCACTATTTTACAGATTGCCCAAACTAAGTGTCAGTGATTAGAACAGTATATATATTCAGTGTGTGAGGCTATGTAAATATGGTGTGGGTTATGTAAGATTGCAATTTTTTTCATCTAATTTTCCACTTATATGTTTGTTTCACTCTTTGAATTCTAATTTCTGCAAAACTGTCAGAAGAAATTGGCACAAGTGAAATTTTTCTGATCTCTCAAGCTAAAGATTAAAAACAGTTATAACACACTACACTTGTGATACTCATCACATTTAACCTATTATAATAAGTGGTTGAGCTGCATGGTGTGTGTTGAACTACAGAGTGTAATAAACTATCTTAAATTATGGACACATTTCTGTGATTCTTGTAACAATGTCTTTGCTGTTAAGTGTATTTGTGATCCCTGAAGAAAATTATGCCTCGGGAGTCGGGCGTAGCACAATGGGTTAAGCACAACTGGCGCAAAGCACAACAACCAGCATAAGGATCCCGGTTCCAGCCCCCGGCTCCCCACCTGCAGGGAAGTTGCTTCACAAGTGGTGAAACAGGTCTGCAGGTGTCTATCTTTCTCTCCCCCTCTGTCTTCCCCTCCTTACTCCATTTCTCTCTGTCCTATAACAATGATGGCATCAATAATAATAACATTAAAACAACAAAGACAGGGAGTCAGGCTGTAGCGCAGCGGGTTAAGCGCAGGTGGCGCAAAGCACAAGGACCGGCATAAGGATCCCGGTTCGAACCCCGGCTCCCCACCTGCAGGGGAGTCGCTTCACATGCGGTGAAGCAGGTCTGCAGGTGTCTATCTTTCTCTCCTCCTCTCTGTCTTCCCCTCCTCTCTCCATTTCTCTCTGTCCTATCCAACAACAACGACAACAACAATAATAACTACAACAATAAAACAAGGGCAACAAAAGGGAAAAAAAAAAAAAGACAACAAAAGGGAATAAATAAATATAAAAAAATAAAATAATGCCTCAGTCCTTTCTGATTATCCCACCAGACAATTCCCAGTCACCTAAAACAAAAGCTATTAAGTAAATATTAAATAAATATATGAAAATATGTTTTTTTCTATATAAGTGTGTGTGGTTTTGACTTTTTGCTGATTTTCCATCTCCTCTGAACTGGTTTAAGTGGAATGAACTTGAGATTAAACAATTACCTTGGGGGACCTCATGGACATTTGGTATCACATTTCACATGTCTAGAGTATTTTCAAATGTAACACTAAGAAAAAAATCCATAAATGTTCCATTTTTAATTAATGAGAGTGTGGTGAATTGCCAACTTTCCCCCTTTTCCTGGCCTGAGATATCTGGGAATTAAAAATTAAATATTCATTTTGACCTCCACAATTCTATTACTTTCCATTTACAGGTAATTAATTAATTCCTCATGGCTCTCACTTTTTATTAATTTTTATTATCTTTATTTGTTGGGTAGAGATGGCCAGAAACTGAGAGGCAGGAGAGGTAGAGAGGAAGAGAAACAGGGAGACATCTGTAGCACTGCTTCACTACTTGAGAGGCTCCCCCCAACAGGTAGAAATTGGGAGCTTGAACCTGGGTCTTTGCGCATTGTAACACAGGTGCTCAACCAGGTCCGCCACCTCCCGGCCCCCTTCTTATTTTCTATTTCATCATATTTCTTTGTCTCTTTTGTTCATACTAGTCTCTGGAAGTTATTTGTAAACTCAGGTTTGGGACTACATTTAGTAAATGGAAGATAGATCTTCTCTTTCTTTTCACCCATGATGACACAGTTCTAGTGGATGTCTGTTTTTTCCTTATTTGTCTTATTACAGTTTCCCTATAATATGTAGAAACTGAGCAAACAAGAATATAGGTGACCATAAATATGAAGCTAGATTTCATCCAGCTCTGTGATCAAATGAGGGAATGGCTGCTAAGCCTATGTATGGCATGCTCTGCCTTCAAGAAAGACTTCATCTCTGATGAAGAAGAGCTTCTTTCAGCACAAATATTATTATCAGGGTGCCCTGTCCACCAACATGTGTCCTTCAGGAAGGTGTATTTATCTCATGTGCAATCTTCACAGCCTCTGGAGATCAACTATCCACTCTCCCCACTACGGTCTTTTTTTGTTGCCCTAACACATACAATTTTTATGTCCTATGTTCAAAATATACATAGTTCAAAGATTTCTTCAACTTGTATTCATTCTATTTGTACACTGAAACCCTATCTCCCCAGAAAGCATGATGGCAAGAGACTCAGGAATGTGTCCATGCTTTAAAATACACTCCAAAGTACAGCACACACCACATACATGTGGCTTTGGCACAGGAAAGGGAACAAAGAGATACTCCTAGGGGATAATGAATAGAGGCGAGAATATCTGTGGGGAGGTAATTTGGATAAAAAGTGTGGCCCACACAACTCACCGTTTGCACAGTGGTGTTGAAATTGCTCTTGCCCAGCTGTGCTCTAATTGTCACTAATTGGACACTCTGATATTGGTAGGAAATATGCATCCTGAGATAGTACAGGTGGGCATGGCAGCACCAGTGCTTTGGGATGCAGCCATGGATTTCTGAGGTTTCACCTACTCTCCATTCCTTCCCAGTGTTCCCTTTAACTTTAATGGAAAGAACACAATACAGAAGTAGGCAGCAGTCAGTGAATCAATGCCATAAGATGCATTTATTTGTTAGCTACAGGTTCTACTGATTTTTAAACCGTCTCCAAGAAGTGTGCACTTTACAATTGGAAAATGAGAAAAAGGGAACAAACAATACCCCATGACTTCTGGGCCACAGGAGATCTCTTCCAGATGTGCACAGTTATGTGTGAGCCATAGTGATGTGAGATGTCTCTGTTCTACCCATCTACATATGACGCCTCCACCCTGAATCATATTTCTCTAGCTTTCATTTTCATTTTTTATTGCCACAAGGGTTACCACTGGCACTTAGTATATACATTCAATTCACTATTGCTAGTGGCCATTTTATCTTTGTATTTTTTTTCTTTTTGGTAGAGACAGAGAAATTGAGAGGGAAGGGGGAAATAGGGAGAGAGACAACTGTAGCACTGCTTCACCAGGTCCTAGTGCCAGGTAATGTGCACTCTACTGGTTGCACCACTTCTCAGGTCTCTTCCATTATTTAAAAAAAAAAGAAAGGAAAAAAAGAAAAAACAAAACAAAAACAAACAAACAAACAAAAACCACACACACAGCATTGTTTGGCTCTGACTTATGGTGCTGCTGGGGATTGAACATGGGTGCTCACAGTCTCAGGAACCAGTCATTATGCACATCCATGATGGTGTCTCTCCAGCTCCATAGCATTTTATAACTTCAAGCACATAGGTGTAGTCACAATGCAATAATGTACAGTAGACTTCAAAGTGAAAGTTCAGGACATCTTATTTTCACAGAACAGATTGCACTGTGTTCTAAATGTATTCTGAATGTCATGTTAGAGGTGACAAGTAAAATTTTATTTTGATCACTACTAAAAATGGAATAGGGATGTTAATGGAAAAGTAAGGCAGGACCAGCATTACTAAAAGAGAAAATGGAGAGATGGAGATAGAGATAAGGGAAAACAGGGTTGAGGAAGTGTTGATTATATCCACTGGATATGGTATTTTCTAAACAGAATGTCTATGATCATCCTCCTGAAATTCCTATGTTGAATTCATGATGTCTGATATAAGTCTGAACATCCTGTATTAGGAAGGGGAAATCTCTGGGATGTAACAAGTGGGTTTATATGAGTTCTTTGGAGTGGTAACCTCATGGTGAAATCAGTGTCCTTATGGGATGAGAGGAAACTAGAGGACTAGGAGCCGTTTTTGTGCTGTGACATTTGGATATTTATAACTTCACTCACAGGCCATACAAAAGTATCAACTAAAGAATTGGAACTTACAATAGTTTTCAGTGACTCAATAAGTGCAGTAAGTAAGTAGCAAGAATAAAAAAGACACCATCAGGTACTTAATCAAATAGTTTCTACTTAGACCTAGATACCCTCCTCACCCACTTCCTGTTTCACTTCCCTCAATCACTCTATGGCTAACCTTGTCAGACAAAGTAAGCACTACAAAAGCTCGATAAGGGCAAGAGACTGGCACCCTTTAATGATGGCCCCTTTGGTCACTACAAGGCCAACCATCATTCTGGGGCCTTAGGAAACCCTGGGATCTCCATAGAGACTTTATGGGCCTATATCTCTAACAGATCCCTCTCTCCATCATTGTTGGTGATCTCCATCAGAAACAACATCATAAACCCTCTTGTGGGCCTCTACAGGACCTCGCCCTCAATGTGGAACAACAATGGTAGAGACTGCTCCACTCACCAGGGGAGGCTGGGTCAACATACTCTGCCACTCAAGGAAGACTGGTCCTGAAATGAGTGCATCCTAGAATGTTCCTAGCTGTGACTATGGAATGTGAGCACAATGATAGTATTCCCTAGTGCTTTCTTTCTTTCTTTCTTTCTTTTTTTCAAAATATATCCCCGCCCTTAAGTAAGGCGTGAACATATAGCCATAAGCAACTCTGTCAGAATCACACCGAATAACTTGGGTATTTCAAACTTTTACTGTAGAAATAGCTCAAATATTTTAAACCACAAAGTCATCAAAATAACATCATTTTCAAAGAACCTACATTAGGAGTAAATGTTTTTACAGACATTTATCATGGGAAGGCCATAAACTACACTCAGGTGTCAACATGATGTGCACTATATTGTTAACCCCCTCCCCGCTGCCCAGAATAAAATCATAAAAAGCATCATTTTCACTAGCAAACTTGAGTGTATTTTCTTTACTGTTAACTTCTGACCCTTTAAAAAATTATGTGTTCAATTACATGCCTTCTTGCTTTTCAATAACCATTTGTTTTGTTGGTTTCATGGATATGTATATATGTTCATTTCCTAGATTTGGACGTTTTCAGGTATGATTTACTTAAATAAGCTCTCTGTCAGGCTCAAGAGACAGCATAATGGTTATGTAAAAAGACTTTCATACCTCAGACACCAAATTAAGTAATACGCTCTCTGTCCACTTCTCCTTCTCTATAATTTCTGAGATATCCATTATCTGCACACTGCCTGTCAGAATGATATCTGGTAGCTCTCCCTGAGCATCTTCAGATTTTCTAAATATATTTCTCTTTTCTTCTACATGCATTACTTCTTGATATTTCATTTCATTCTCACTAGTTCTCTCCTCCTCCATGATAGCTACCCAATTTCTTTTCCTAACTGGTTAATTTTCTGCTTCCTGCATTATTTTCATGTAAAATTGATGTTATCATTTTATGGTTTTTTTGTTTGTACGACATTAATATATTGGACTGTCAGAAAACTCATGAGGCATATTTGCATAGAAAAATACATTGACATTTTCAACAACCCAATATGATCATACTATGAATTTTTAAAAGCATCTTATGATCTGTTATTATTTTATGAAACACTGATATGTGTGTTAGCTTAATAATTACAGGGAGAAGGTGTAGTGATTTGTACTAAGCACATGTTAATGTTATCTTAAATTATTACACATATGTGTCAGGATGAGGTTGCAAGGTATTGCTGAATTTCAGATTTAATACGAGGTTTTATAGGAAGCATTTCTGAAAGTATAAAATTATTTCACTGTCCTTTTCTAAGTGAAATCTGGAGAGTTTTCCCAGTTGATTTGGTATACGTTTCTATTAGGTATCTTTGTTTCTCCTGGTACTTTTCCAACACATTTGGTCACATTTTGTTTTAAGGATTCTCTTCTCTATTTTTCTTCTGCCACCAGGTTTAAGATGGCCAGCACTCTGAATCCATAGCTCCTGATGACATTTTTTTTTAATTGGATGGGGAAAAGAGAAATTGATAATGGAGAGATAGAGAGGAAGAGAGAAATCAAGATACCTGCAGACCTACTTCACTGCTTATGAAGTATTCCCCCTGCAGGTGGGAAATGGGGGCTGGAAGCAGGACACTTATGAATGGTAATGTGTGCTTCACTAGGTGTGCAAGCACCCATCCCTGGGTTCTCTTCTTGCTTTTCCATTTATCACTGTGATAGACATGTTGTTTCTCCTCCTTCAATTAGTTTCTTTGCTAGTTTCTCTTTGAGGATACCTTACTCCTGCTTGATTATGTCAGTGGTACCCAGCTATTTCTTTTTTCAACTAAAAAATTTTTGCTAGAGTTTATACATATTAAAAACAATTGGAAAATGCAGTATTTATTAACCTTCCTAGCTTTTTACACAAAGGTCTATGTGGCAAGGAATGAAGGACCTGTTGTATTCTTGAATTCTCATTTCAAGTTGCAGGTAGTGAAGCCTCCCCAAGAGGATTTACAAAGACTCTTAGATTTCAGTGCTTTATAGCTTATGCTCCCCCATGATCACCGATAATTTCAAGCTTTGAAGTGAAGGTAGTCTTTCCACACTTAAACTCCTATAGCTGTTGTATGTCATTCTTGGAATTTCTCCTGAGTTTCCTATAGAAGATTACTTCTTCCTCTTATTCGGTCCACACAACCATCCTCTATATTCAGGATCCTCCTAAGGT